>NW_028259154.1:10000000-10303030 GCF_977971745.1 Zootermopsis nevadensis | reverse complement strand
CCTAAAAGGTTTCGCTATATATAAGAATTATGTGTCAGAAAATTACATGTAAAATGAGGCGAAACATTACACTTTACTAGCTGTCAAAAAATTTCTGATGTGGTCATTCGTAACTTCATAATTTACACAGCTCACCTCGTCTCAAGATAAATCAGTCAAGAAGGTTATAATGTTTTTAGTTGGTGTCACCGTAAACAACTTCTTTCATATTAGTACAAATGATTATTTAAATTACTACACTTAATCCTCTGAAGCCAAAACTAATCAAATAATATTTAAATGCGTAATTTCTAATGCAGAGAAAACACAGCACTTCTCCATAATGAAAATCAGTTACTGGTTAATGGTGTTTAAGGACAAAATTGCTGTTTGTTCTTAGAGTAAAACACAAATACACTCAGCGGACAAACGACAGAGTTACTGACTGTAACAGAATTTATTCATGTAGTTACCACTGGGCGTTACAGTTTAACTGCTGAATTATTCATTAACTGAATCACCTACATCAGTCTTGCGTGCTACATAGTGGTTTTCGTGAATCATCTTTCACCCAGAAGTCCTTCTGTAGCTTCAGAGTAGTCCACCATGCTTCCTAGCTTTTCCTACATATTCATGAAGAACCTCTCAACTCTAATTCTTTAAGTCTGTTCATATTTAAGCACCCTGAAACATTGTCTATTCTAGTTAGGGTTTTAAGTCTAACCCACATTAATTCAACCGGATTCAAAACGCACATTCAGATACGAAAACTTAAAACTAAATGATCTTGGAGATTAAAAATCTTATTCGTGTCGTAGATTTATTCCAGCGGCTGTGATTTTTCATGTTGTAATACAAGACCATTTTCCTCAATGATTATGTGATACACAGTCGTCGGAAAACAACCATCTTCTTTGATGGTAGGATCGTTGTGGGTGTTGCTGTCATAAGACACGTTGTCCATAATCACAACACTTTGGGGCGGATATTTGTTTTGACACACCGGGAAAACTGTGTCTAGTCCCCATTCGTAATGAAAGATTTCATACCAAATGGGCTCCAGGCAGAAAAACGTCCGTTGGCCCAATGTGAAGAACTACAATATCAACAAGACGTTTGTCTTCAGGATGGTAACGCCGTGTCGATTTGTAGGCAGATTCAAAGTGCCTTCAGTCCTGAACAAGGAGGCAGAATTTTCCACCGAAATGTTGGTATCTATCTAAACGTCCATATGGCGCTGCTACCCAGAATACCAACATCGATATTAGCACTTGTGTGACTAAAAAAATCGATCGATCAACCCAACGCCTGTGCAAACATTTTCAAAGCTTGAATTACTATCCATCTGTAATAAGATATATAAGATAATGCAATTAAAAATGTAAATTTTATTTTATTACAATATTTTGAGTATTAAAGAGGCTCGAATCTTAGGTTATGACTAAAGGATGTGATTTAATGAGGAATTATTACATGAAGGAAATGAAGGTTACTTGACATTTCCAGTACTGAGTTTGTCCCCGAACTTTAAGAATTAGTCATACGTTGCCTTTGTTCCACTGTTACCCTAACGTTCGCATTGCTATATTTCCCACTCCTTTTACCAACTCCTAAAAATACTCATGTTGTGAGCAATGCACAAGGATTTCTCGACGCCACACTCTTCTTAGTGCTACTGTGTACTACACTTATTTTTCAATAAATTCTTCTTCATTTAGACTTCGTTTCTGGAAGACGTAAGGATACAACCAACTCTCCTTGAGTCGGACTTAGCTCCGCTCCGAGTCCAACAACCATCCCGAATACAAGACTTGTTCAACAATCATCATCTACGGTTGAATAAACCTAAATCACAAGTTATTTCACGCCCAATCTTCATCAATAAATGAGAAAAATATCTTAATTATGTATCGACACCTCCAAATAAAACCGCTTTTTATAAAAAAATAAAATAAAATGGATTTTTTTTATGTAAACTCTGATCTTTGTTTCAAACGAACAAGCAAGAACATGAAACTAAAGATCATATTTTGCCTTACTTAAAAGTCCTCCACTGTCTTGTTATGATGAGGTCAGACAATGTCTGCAGAACCACGACCGTCCAACTCCTAAATGAGCAACGGTTCATGATAGTGACAGGGGAAAACCTAAGAACTCAGAGAAAAACCTTTCCCGATAACATAGACCAGTGGTATTCAACCTGGGGTACGTGTACCCCCGAGGGTACGCGAAGACAGCTTAGGAGGTACGTAAAATTTAAAATATATATTATTTTATGATAAACACTGAATAATCAGTAATGTAATTTATTAAATTTATTTTAGATGTAGATTATATACTATTTATAACTTGAATTATAGACCAACAACTTTGGGGGGTTCAAAGTTGAAGAGAAATTATATCTGGGGGTACGCGAACAAAAAAGGTTGAATACCACTGACATAGACCACCGCTGATTCCACGTGAACCACAAAGGTGAGAAGCCGGTAACTAACCACCTGAGCTCCCTTCGCTGTTATAAGAACTGCATGACTATTACAATTGCCACTCTATGTTCCAAAGGCATCCGTTGTTTCAGTGGTGATACAAACGTACGATCTGGCTAATAACACTTCTCCCTTTTAATTACCTGAATCGGTCTTCTGGTCACGCCTGTACACAAATAAACCCTTTTAATGTGAAGAGGTAATTGGATAAAACACTTGATGTTGTTCCCACTCTTTAACGCATCCCAATACGACGTTAATAATAACGTTATTTTGTCCGACGTCACTATTACGCAGCTTCGGATGTGGCTCACAGAACAAAAGATCTAGCCACAAGCAGTGGACAAAGCGACTCATACATTGCGTCCTATCTAGCAGTGCCGATGTGTGACGTCACGTATAAGGGGCGGTGCAAAGAAAGGGGTGGACAATAAGGCTTGCTTCTGTGCCGCGCGTAGTGAACAGACTACACACACGTCTTCACGAGAGTTATGGACTACGCGGAGTATAAAGTTGGCTGTCTTCTGAGTTTTTGCGCTGTGTGGCCTCGAAGAAGTTGCTTGCTACCTCCACGTTAGGCCCTGATGATAATCGTTTATCGGCATTTTCAGAAGCTCATAATATAAGTGTCATGTAATAGGGTATTTAATAAATAATGAATTAAAAATTTATGGAAGGATGTGGTAGCGGCATTTTAAGGTACAATTTGGCTTCACGCGACAGAGACAAGCGACCGAGGCAGGCGACAGAGACGGGAGACGGACACATCGCAGCTTGTCGCCACACACTTCTGAGGTGACGACCGAGACATGCGGCAAAGTGTTTGTTTTCTTTGTTTTGTTGAGACATACATGCACATATTCTGTGAAAAATGAGTACAAAAATGCTTCTAAAAAGGTTACTCGAAGAGTAAGAAGAAGATGATGTGTTGCTGTGTTATTTGTTGCGAAAGAAACAAAGAAAACCTATGAGTTCAATATTCAAAACCAGACGCGAAGAAGGTTCTTTCTGTCTGTTAATAAAGAATCATTTATCATTAGAAGAAGATAATTTCAGGAGTTATTTCAGATTGAATCATAAGCAGTTTGGTTACGTACTGACGTGCTGCCTGAGCCCGTCGCGAGACACTACTGGTCCGAGAGCGGTCTCCTGTGCTTTGTCTCTGTCGCCCGTCTTTGTCTCGCGCTCGTAATTGTACTT
Organism: Zootermopsis nevadensis; assembly: GCF_977971745.1. Taxonomy (NCBI): domain Eukaryota; kingdom Metazoa; phylum Arthropoda; class Insecta; order Blattodea; family Termopsidae; genus Zootermopsis; species Zootermopsis nevadensis. The sequence goes on along the minus strand of NW_028259154.1, from coordinate 10,299,365 downwards.
CATACGATTGTACAGAGAGCAGACAGGAAGCGACCAGTCTCGGTCTCGTAACTCTGTCGCCTGCCTCGGTCGCTTGTCTCTGTCGCGTGCAGCCAAATTGTACCTTTACGGAACTACATCGGTAATCCGCATGGGGCCCCAGAGGGAAACCACCTCAGTCACGATAGCAGGCCTCCGGTCCAAGATTTGATCCCGGGACCTCCCGAATGCGAAGGACTAACCATTTTTCCTTCTCTTTTCTTTATTTCTTTTTCCTGTGATTCTACATTCTTGAAGATTAAAATGCACAAAGAAAACAGAAGGACAAAGGTGAACATCTATCAGCGGAACTCGAAACCATGACCGCAGTGACCAAACGATTTAGACCCACGCCCCAGATCGTGCGGTTGCGACATTCCGTGGAAGTCTAACATACAAATCTTCCATAGTTCTCTAAGTTATTATGAAAGACTGACAGATATACATACCAACATGTACCAAACGCACCTTTCATTGTGAAACGAGTAAAACAAACTCAAGACTGTAGAACAAAGGAACAAGAAACAAAAACAAGCCCTAGACACGTCTCGCATGGGTTACTGCTACACCAGTTATTAAGTTTCCAAGCCAGAAAATGTTGTAACCGGTCATGTCTCGAAGCGCGCTGGGGCATAGGATCTTATAACGCTTGCTATTAAACTTCCCAACTACACCTAGCGCCTCTGACGGCTGAACGGGCAGTGACTAGCCCAGCGAGGATTCTACGCTCATATCGGTAGCCATGGTTACACTCAGGTAGTAATGACGTGTTCATTCTAGAACATGGCTGTGTTCTGGGATGTTCCTCCGTGTAGTCTGGGAGGAACTGACAGGCGTTCAGGGTTCTTACAGCCTCGATGATCAGAGCGATGAGTCATCTCTGAAACGTCGTCCAATTTCAACTAAACTCCAGAACACAGTCATCTTTAAGCTCGTCGTCGGGAGAACGTGCTGTTTCTTTTTTACGTGTTCCACCCTATGTCCCCTAGAAAATCTGACTTCATGGAAGCATGAATTCCTTACAATATTCAAATTTCAATTTGTAATTCTCCATGGTTAACCATGCAATTGCTGATGACGTAAGAATTCCTGCTATAATAACACTTTTTCTGCAGGGTTTGTATTTTTCTAAAAAATCACAAATCTCACGTTCAGACATCGGGATCAATAATTGCTTCAAACAGTGTACATCTGTAAAAATCCTAAAATCGCTCGTGACAGTGGAGAGGAAATAATGAGCGGTTCTGGTCTGGGAGACCGTTCTTCGATTTCCGGTAATGACAGGTAATTTCAGGTGTACTTGTAACACAGCTCAAAAAATGCGTCTATTCGCCTCGTTATTTCTGTCCGTTTGTCGCATGTGACAACTTGATAACCGCTGAAAGATTTTAACCAAACCTCACATTGGAGAATTCTGCCAAAATTTCATTTACATATGTTCAAGTTTTGTTAAAATCAAAAAAAAAAGTATCGGGTACTTTACAGCAAGACCTACACGCACGGGTGACATCAGAAATCATGTAAACACCCCGCCAACCAAAGACAACTATGACGTCACTTGTGACATTCGTAATGAACCAGCTTTCCGTAACTACTTAACTATCTAACAGACTTAACGTACCAGAACTGTTACGCTTTGCGTACATTTCCTAATTTGTACTTTTAGCCAACGTCCACACTGTCTCTGTGGTCTCCATATATACCTTTATGGCATGGTGACTAATTAATTAAATTGTACCTAAAAGGACGTTGTAGATTTTTGTGTTCCCCAAAGAATAATACATCGTAGATTTTAACTGCCATTCCCACGCTTGGAGATTTACTCATAAAACTTCAGTCTTGTATGTTCCAGCTACAGTCAAAGGGCATTTCGTGTATCGATTCTCGTACTGCAATGATTCCCCGAGCTGTGTGTAATCCACTGGGAGCCAGCTTCTTCCATTTGGTTTGAATTTACGATCTAATGCAATATCAGATATTCGATCTGGATGCAAGAAGCATCATGGGACAGTACCACCGCCATTTTGAGTGCGGATGACTTGCGGTTACAAATCTGATTCACCAGCGCTACGTGTGGCAAAGTGTTCAATCTATCGATCACAACGGGGGAGCGAATACGACACAAACTCCGCGTAGCTCGAAGAAGCATCGACTTATCGTTATAAGCTGTGAATTGCTTTTAGTGAAGTGGCCCACGCAAGACGTTATCCCGACCTTCTGTTTGTTTGTTTGTTTGTTTAAGTTAAATTTTGTTTCAAATAAACAGTTATGTTGGTACCTTTTTTTTTTTCAAATTCAGACTGACGCAACGGAAAATGGGACTCTATCTCCGGGGTAAAATGTTTAACGCTTTACCCACACGACTTGATGCTTAGCCAAACTGTTGTATATTTATTGCTGATTTTTACGTAAACTCTTTTATAAATCATAATTATCATCCACGCTACCATGTACCACAAACCGATCCACACTACACTTCATAAATCTATATTCATTAATGATCTAATTAACTTTATGGATCAAAGTTTCTTAAGAATTTCATAGGCGCTAAGGTAATCAAGAAATTTCCCACTTTTGACACGACCCAAATGTTCATTATGCTTTTCACAAAAGCCAGCTACTGGACCTTATTCTGAGCTACGCGAATCTAATTCACAATATCCAATCCCACTTCTCAAAAGTTTGTTAATTTTCGTTGTCCTATAAACGCCTAGGACTCTGAAGTTCTGTCTTACTTCAAACTTTCCAGCCATCCTTCTATATGCATCTCTCATGACCCTTATGCGCCCTGTTAAGACACCCTCAATACATGTTCTTACGTTATAATAAGAGACCAAGTTTCACACCCATACAAAGCTACATATAAGATTAGTTCTGTATTTACGTTAATTTTCATGGAGGCACAAACTACATAAATTACTACAGTATGTTGATGAGATAAATAACTGTATCTTGTATGATATCATTATACAAACACTCTGCACGGCAAGTATTAATTGGTGCGGAATAATCAAAAATTCACCCAATCCTGACACATAAATTACATTAAAATCAGAAAACAAAAAAGTAATATTAAGTGTTGGAAATGTCCACAACGTTCAAAGATGCATTCTTGTCCTCATATTTAACGTAACCCGGTTAAGAATTCCCGTGACATGGAAATACTTTGCCAGACGGAGATCGGAGGAGGACAGTCAGAAACAAACCTCACATTTACTGTACAACAGTGTTTATGTAATGTGCTTATAATAAATTGTTCTCAATTCCCACAAAATGTGCATCACAAAATATATATAATGTCAGAAACAGTTAAATTTTAAAAAAAATATATAAATTCGTGACACCTGTTATTGCAATAACTATAAATTAAGTTATTCGCATTTATTTCCTTGCCAAAATATCCATCATGGATTGATAATATCGTAATATGAAGAATTCTTTCATTTCAACTCTGAAGATGGAGATAGCATGTTCATCCGACACTTTGGTATCTACCTTCAATTCCACACGGCATCAAAACCCAGAACATTAACACGTGCCAATTTCCTAAATGTTAAAACTGGTAAAAATTTACACCTGTAGAAAATGGATAAAGTCCAGTCGAACGGTTATACGAATTCCTTCAACAGCCCTTCAATGAATTCTTCTCTTGCCGTCTGTTACATTACATCAAATATCTACTGTAACCGCATTTATTTCCCTAGTTTGCACTGCGAACTCTTATTATTCACGAGAGTTGCGATTTCAATAAAAAACAATTCAGCACGGTATAAATATTTACCTCATTAAATAACATAATTCTCTCTGAAACACGTTTGGATGTGCTGTTTATTTATACCAAAACACAAAAAGTTAAAATATTCGCTTCACAAAAGAAATACGGCTCTAATTACTAGATGGCGCACGAGTATAATTTCACGTTTCATTTTAATGAAAATTTCCATTAAATAAAAACGTTGCTACCGACACACGCCACAATGTATAGAAACGGCCTTTTTCGGAATTAAATGCTAAAATATTGCACAGACAGGATTTAGACCAAAGTGAGCGTTAAAATGTAGGCGTCAAGAGAGACGTTCATACAGACGAACAATTAAAAAACCTACCGACAAGTGACTGTGACGTCAGAACGGGTCTTTAAGCCTCGTGCATTTCCAAGTAGTAACAAATAATGACGAGAGAGGGCGAAATCACTCCAAAAATCATAAGCTTAGGGAACAATGTTTCAATCCGTATATAATACGAGGTGCGATCGGAAAGTTTCACGACTGTGTCAATAGAGGGCGAACCGGATGTAGTACGAGCTTCTGCCGCTAGGGGGTGCGGCCTACATTCATAGTGAATCAGTGTGCCGGCCGGCATCATCGAATTAGCATTTGTTTCTTAGTTACGGGCGTTTTGGTAGTGCATTACACCGACCCTCCTGCGATTTCGGAATGGCGTGTGCATCAAAGTTTGCCAAAGACTCGCCAAAACGGCTACGGAAACCTATGAAATGCTAAAGCAAGCATTTGGGGAGTCCGCAATGGGTCGTGCACAAACTTTTGTGTTGCATTCACGTTTTAAAAATGGCCGAACCTCTGTCGATGATGACGAGCGTTCTGGACGACCATCTTCGAGCACAACGTCCGAAAATGTTACGAAGATTCGGCAGGCCATTCACGAAGATCGACGTCGTACCATCAACGACTTGTGCGACATTGTTGGGATAGGCTATGGGACCTGCCAGCTGATTCTAAAGGAAGAACTCTACATGTGACGCATCCTGTCTGAGGACCAGAAGCAGAATCGACTTCTCGTTTGTCAGGAGCTCAAAGATCTTGCAAGAACCGACCCCAACTTCCTTTGTAAGCTCCGTGTGACTTCTTCCTCTTCCCAAAGATGAAAATTCAGCTAAAGGGAAGGAGATTTGAGACGATAGAAGAGATTCAGGCAGAATCGCAGATGGTGCTTGACAGGCTGACAAAGAAAGATTTCCAGGGATGCTTCCAGGTTTGGCAGCGGCGCTGGGATCGTTGTGTTCACTCCCAGGAAAACTACTTCGAGGGTGATGGATGAATTTAATACCTGAGATAAGTGTACGGGTTTTTATAGGCGCAGTCTATAAACTTTCCGATCGCCCCTCGTATCCACCTAACGTCTAATCACTCACGCTGTAGACCAAATTGTGCGTTTCGCCTACGTCACTACATATACTACGTAAACCAAAGACATTAGTGCCACTGGAATATATGAGTTTAGTAATGTACGTTCACTACTAAAAACATAGACCACTTTACTGTGTCCTCTTATGCGTGTATACTAGCGAAAACACGAAAAAGAGTCAAACTCACGATTGTTGACTTCCAGTTGACATGGGAGCAGCCAGCCTGAAAGAAATGCAGAGAAAAGTCAGTGAAAGTTCTTTAATAGCTTCCTCTGGAGGAATGTCTTCATATTCAGATGGATGTAAAAAAAAACTGGTAGTACTATCCGAACGAAGGCACTCAGGTGGAGATTAATTGTCTTTTAGTCATGAAACACAGTACCAAGGGACAGCTACATCTCATTCCTCGTATCGTGTAAAATAAAATTGGAATAAAACGTATATTACTGTTTACAGAATGTTCAAATTCGCAAGGGATTTGCAGTGCATTAAAATAATTAATAAAAAATGCGTAAATACGATCATAAACCACTAATCGTGAGCGGTACATAATATTACCACTTATAATTGTGCCATTTTTCCTGTACAGATGCACCACAAAACATAATTATTTATTTCCGTGAACGGTCAGATCAATTTGTATAATTTTAAAAATTTTCTTGGACTGTCTCCATAGTCTACATTTCAACATAATCAAAAAAAAAAAGTTTCAGAACCTGCATTCTGTTTCCTTCTTCAAGTAAAAGAAAGGAAGACAATAGAAAACCTATCACTTGGACCACGTGATTGAGCCAGCCTCACAAGACTTAACTAAATACACTCGGTTAAATATATATTATTTAAATCTTGTCTGTCTAATCACAATAAATTCTTATTAAATATTAAAATATTACAATAATTAACATTTATTATTATTATTGTAATATTTTAATATTTAATAAGAAAATATTGTGATTAGACGGACAAGATTTAAATAATATATATTTATTATATCACAATATGACGCAACTTTACCATTTCATACACTCGGTTAAATAATATTTTATGACAATTTTTCAGAGGTCCTTGTTTCCCCATCGCCCTGATGATGGAGGCAGCAAGGACCTCTGAAACGCTGGCAAACTTCTACCAGACTACATAGCGCTACAATTCAGAAGACACCCATCTTCGTACTTACCGCCGTGAAAACCTAAAATATCACTTATAACTAAACACGCGCTAATGAAAACCAATGCACTGGAAAAGAACTGTATATGAAGACAAGAAATTTATTTTTCAATTTTTTTTATTTTAATAGCGTATGTAATAATCTGACAATTCTTCGTTGCTAGCATGTTTCGTTTCAGACAATAAAATTGTTGTTTAATAATTTATTTTCTTGGCTTTTAGGTCGTTCTTGAATGTAACACGTAGTTATAACATTGCGCTTATGGGAAATAGCGACTCGCATTACGACCTCTCTCCAGGAACGTAACAGTGGAAACTGCCTTTAGTCCCGGCGCACGAGCGGTTTCTCTGCCGCAACATGCTTTACTTTCGATGCGGTACGGTGGCCGCACAGCGGCTGGCGGTGGCAACAGAACACGAGAAACCCTACCTGTGCGCGCGCACGAGGGGTGGAACAGCTGCACGGCCGACCACTGACCTTGGTGTAGCTGAATATGAGAAAAGGCCATGTATTCAAAAACTAAAGAGAAACTGTATAGAAATCCGTGAAGTTCTACTCCCGAACTAGAGCCAACTTGACAAAAATAGAAAGTATCTGAGTAATTTCATTGGGTACATAAACAGGTCTTCATATAACGCTGTTGCGCACTAACCCTTACAGTTAGATTGTGTCCACAAGAGAGAGTAGTAGGCATATCAGTCCAATCCAGACAGGCTGAGTCACGGCCTTTGAGAATGATTAAGACGCCTTTAATTAAAATGCATTAATTCGAGTACCCTGTGTTAACCTTTTATTATTGTATATTAAAATATATAAAAGTTTTATTAAAACTGTGTGTTTGATACACTTTATAAATTAATTGCAAATTAGCAGATTTTCATGAATTTTTGGTACGAATATCACGTCACTTAAGTAATTGTTACGTTCTTGCTTAATATTCCCCCCCTAACGATCGGAGGTACAAACATCGAGTCATTTGAAACACCCTGTGTACTGGATCCAAATTATCTGCGAGTCTGAACAACGTCACAGTAAGAGCAGAAGGGAAGTTAAAAGGGGTGGAGGGGGGGACACGCTATCGCTTTCCCCCCCTTCCCGTCTGCCCACGCCTTTCAGGCCGTCGACTTGTGTATTTGCAACCGTCAACGAAGCTGAGAGATATTTTTGCGACAACCACAGAACTACACCCACCTTCAAAAAATGTAGTCATCATGTCTTGTTAACGACTGGGGAACTATATTTGTAGGGGGGGGGGGGAGAATCTACGCTATCCAAATCCCCGAACAAACACCCACTCACTCATTTATACGCATCAATAGCCGATTCATATCAATACAATAATGGCATAAGTGACATGGCGTAGCGAAGAACACCTTTGAAATGTCGGTGTCCTTGAAAGAGAACACCTTTCCAATCTTATAAACTATAGATTGACAAATATACACCCGACGTACGTGAAGTCTGATATAAATGTAGATCACATGTAATATAACAGACCTAAATATATATTATAATAATATAGATTATCGTTTTACTGTTAGAATCACAAACACGATACTATTGGTACACTTAGATAACACACCTGAAAAGATTGTTTGTTTGTTTTGTTGTTTTTTTTGTTGCTAAAGAATAATTTAACCTGTTGAAGCCTGAATTTTGCCTAAATAACGTTTAAAAGTTCATTTTTACCTCAAACTAAACATAACCCATAACCATTTAATAGATCGACTGATTAATGCTATTTAGGAAAATAATCGTGATTTTTCTGCGAATTGAATGGCTTGAATGGGCTAAAATATGACGGGTGTCATAATCTCTCAAACAACTTCTTATTTCATAACATGTATGATTCTTAAACGTGTAACATTTGCCAAACACAACCTTCAATACACACACAAGCCTGTATAATTTTCGTCTATTTTTGTACGGCCTATCAAACCGAATTTCACCTTTCAGTACATTCTTCAGGACTGTCATATTTACATTTCTTTTGTTTTCCCCAAGCAATGGCCAACAAATGTTTCATCTCAGTTCTCACGGTTGTATTAAACCACACGCAATTGCAGCCAGTCATTCTCTTGCTTCGTTGTTAAAGCAGACACGAGGACTGCCGCACGGGAATGGAGACATCGAAGTATCGAGTTTAATCGAAGTGTGAATAATCGCTGAGAAGTTGCTTGAGGGGTGGGGGGAGGAGTTCCCACGCTCGACTGATCGCGTGACATGGACAATAAACACCTCACCTTTCAACTTGTACGAACTTCTGGAAAGTTGTGCGCATAAACACAGGTTGAAATTAAATGGGACAACGGCGTACGGCAAGTAGAAACATTACCTCTCTCTCTCAAGGTTCGAGATTCTGCAATCACAGTATTTCAGAAGCTTAGAGAAACAAAACAAAGAATTGAAACTAAGTACAGAAAATTACGCCAAAGAAGGATGGGCAAAACATATCGATAAGTAGCAAATAAATAACAACACGGATGGAAGAAATAGAGACGAAAGGAAACCGGATAAGTTGATTCCAGCTTTTAAAGTTCTTCGTCATTTTGTATAGGTACTGTAAACGGTCCGGGGTAGTGCCTGGGAAGAACCTGGGTAGCATAACCATGCCAGGGAGTTAAAATAAATTTATTTTCTAAACCTGATCAAACAGCGCTTCGCCAAGACCGGGACATAGCCAAACATACTGCATTAAATCTACTCTAACATGAAAACGTACTTCACACGCGCGTGGTTAGGACCTCGAACACCATGAACGACTCTCAGTCTGACGTAACATTCACACTTTTGACTTCATATAGAGCAGATGAAAATTGGAGTAACTCTTAATGTTCGTTTGTTCAGAACTAACTGAGATGGGGTATTTATTAACATTAGCAGGTTAGCTTGAAGTACTAAGGCTTCATTAGACGTAACTGAAAGGGAACCTGAAGGTAGGATAGTTTTTATAAATTTAATTCATGAGAAGTGTGTAAAATCCGATGATGGTTGTCTTCTTGATTGTAGCGCCGTGTAGTCTGGTAGAAGATTACCAACGTTTCAGTGGTCCTTGCTGCTTCCATCATCAAGGCTAACCGGTCGGACACACGTCTCTAAGGCAATGTCCTACGTGAGCGATAAGAAGCGAGCTGTGCGAGCTGCATAAGCAGCATGGGGTGTCATATGACATAAGGGAATCGCTTGTTGTGTCCTACGTGAGAGAAACACACGGTCTTCCTGCGCATGTCCATTCCCTGTACTGCACGGTCAGAGCTTCCTTGCGCATGCGCCTTACTGGCCAGCGCAGCGACCTGCGCGAAAATATCAAAATATCTGATCTTGAACTTTGGCCGCCGACCGCTTCGCTGTAACATAGGACAGCGCCACACAAACAGCCAGTTTGATATTTCCGCTTCACCCACGCAACTCGCACCGCTCGCTTTTAATCGCTCACGTAGGACAGCGGGTAAGTGTCTGATTAAATAATCATCTAACATTCGGTCACCCAGGAACACGCTCAGCGCCTACCCTCTGATAGTCAAGTGACCACTGGTTTGTAATGCGAACTATCGGTTTCGCGTGCTTCGATGATTCGCTGATAAAATCGTCAAAAACCAAAGAGAATGAAACGAGTAGAGTGCAATAGAAATCGAATCGCTTACGGCTGGTTCTCTGTGATCGCTTGGTTGCATTTTACGTACACCTGACGTCCTGCATTTGCCATGTTAAACGATTTTAAAAGTCGATGCAAGTACAGACGCGGTCTTCCGCCATCAGCAAGAGAACAACGACAAAGGAAAGGCATTCTTTCGTGGAAAACGGAGAAATTGAATTACACCAACTACAAATTAAATTTAAAAATATTTGTTACTTCGTGGGTTTGTTACCATGGTTACAGTAGTCACGGAGGACTACTATGTGGATACAAAGAGAATTTTAACAAAAATAAAATTCAAACAGTTTTGTAAAGAAGCTGATTATATGTGTAACTGTTTCTCAGTTAATTTAGTCATTAATTACTAAAAATTATCTCAGGAATGTTTTTTAAATACGGTAAATATTTAATAATTATTGAAGATGTTTGAAAATAAATGACAAAGTAACAATAAGGCGAGGCATGAAAACGAAATAAAAAAAATTATAATAGAGATATTATTAAAATTCCCTCACAGAAAGCGTGATACATTGGATATACCAAATTTATATTGAGGTCTAAGGTTAGGCTTCTGTATTACGGGTGACGTACCCTTGGATTTTTATATAAGATAAATTCCTAATTTGAGTTGTAATATTATTATCAATGTTATATATTTTAATGTCATTTGATACAAGGACTGTATTCCATAACAGAAAGCAGAAACGTAGAAAAATATTTGACGAATACTATAACAAGCATTTTAAAAAGGTACGTTTGGAGTAATCAAAACAGAAAACATAACAACGGAATAATTTAGAACCAATTTAAAACTTGGACAGCGTTGTGGTTTGTTACCCCTGCCATTCAATATGGAACAAGCAATTAAATTTGGGCGCAACAGATAATTACTGACAATTTTATGTTCAAACAATAAAATAATAAACGACACAGTATGACAAAATAATCCTTCAAAATTGTATCCGACATGGCTGACCAATAATATATGAAAACGTCAACAACAACAAATCGTACAAGAACGGTGACAAAATACAGGAAACTCTCAGTTTACGAACGTTCGATTTACGAACATTCGCTATAACGAACGTCACAATTCATTCAAAATTTCTTAAAGTCGCCAATAGATAGCGTTCTTTATGAAACGAAATTCCAAACGTATATTGAATATAATTGTAAGATTTAAATAAATAAACTTTTAAAAATGTATTTATTACAATAATTATCAGAAAATCATTATATGATAATTACACTGAACTGTTCTTGGTTAATAAAACCAATATATCCTGTAAATAAACATTGGTTTACATGCCACGCCGCGTAGAATGTTTTCTCGTAGGAAAGAAATCGATGATTCTCCTATTTTGATATATAATAATATCGTAAAAGCTCAGGAATGCAAGATACACCTAACGAACAAAAACGTATAACGAACAACGTCTTGGAACGGAACTCGTTCGTAAACCGAGAGTTCCCTGTAATTAGAAATTATATAACCCGTCAAGTATTTATACAAATTGACCGCTGTTACAAGGTAAGAAGACATAAGGTGCGGTCCTCTGGGATCTTGCGCCATGAAAATCACGTAACCTACTAGACGAGGTGCAGATAAGAAGGAACATTTTTAAGATCCTATACCGTCGCTAGTAAACGGGCATTGTCATATGGTATTGAATGGGTACCGCCACGGTGGTCTAGCGGTTAGAACGCTGGCCTTGTAATCCTGGGGTCTCGGATTCGATTCCCGGCGGTGCCCGAATTTATAACTTGTGTTGGGCAAGGCCGTGGTCTATGCAACACGGAGGTTTCCTCCGGGGGCTTCCCCGGTTTCTCCGTGGCTTCCCAACAATTCCTCCACTCACACACAGAAGAAGGCAATGGCAAACCACTTCTGGATCATCTGCCAAGAACGTATATGAACAGGTCCCAGTCCGAGAAAAGGATGGAAGGATCCTGTTCATATGGACCTGTCGTCAGACAGAACACTAATAATAAAATAACAGTGAATGGGTAAAGCATTCTAAAGGCGAATTGACACAAAGCAGAATCTATGAACTTCAGTAGGAGTAACAAGGTACCACCAAATTCAAAATGAATAAATTCGTCATCAAATGCGGAACATGATATAATTCACGGAACTTGTAATTACCGACAAAAATTGAATAAAGATCTGCGACAAATTCTAAGGTATCGCATACACATAGCAGTTTCGGAAAACAGGAAATGAGGTTAAGTAAGACTCAATAGCGTCTATGCATCGGAACACAGAAATAGTACCCAAACCTTCAGAGGAATACGGAGAATAAATTACTTCGATGAAGAGATGTTTAGTTGGAAAGATACCAACGCGTAGACGAAAGGATAATACTAATTACTATTACTAATGAGGTCTGAGGATGTGAAGTTAATTGAATGGGCTTCAGAGCAACTTCCGTGAGAAAGCATTGACATCTTTTGCTTCTGTTCAACGAATTCCTTGAAACGTTGAACAAATAAATATTCACTTCATTGAAAATCATGAACTGCTCAAGAAATTTACGAAAGTAAATACCTGTAGAAAAATTGTTAGATACAGGATTTGAGACTTTCGCGGCGAGTACAATCAATAAAATCTTCTCGGGCAATCAGCCGCGTTAAATGGTTACCGTAGTAAACGGACGTTTCAGGAACTAACTCTGTCTACATCATCAGGATTCTGATGCGACTGGATACCTCGCTGTGTAATACACTTAGATGTTGTATAATTATCGGACACAATCTGGAGGTCAGTAAAGACGCCGTTTTATACTCCAGTATCAACATATATCTGTGAATAAAATACATTGACCTTACCATATATTTCATAAAGTGAAATAGTATATTTTAAAATATCATATAATTATTCAACTATATGTCAGTAGGCGAATGTTCAAAGCAGTTAATACCAAATCATGCAACTACACACAATTCTGAACCATTTCGTTGAAAATTATTTTATACAATCCCTATTAATATTATCTGTTTGTGATTAGGCGCAAGAGATTTCTCCGCCTATTTATGCACGGAACTTCATCCCCATAAACGAGATATTTGTCAAAATTTCGCTCAGGAAATAGGCCCTAAAAACATAGCTTGAAAATTCACAAATTTCAAATTTTATTGCAACTGAAATTCATTCGCGTTATGCAACAAAGAAATGGGAAAAAAGTATTTTCAACACGGTGGTGAGTCTGAAGATGGCTGATGTGGGAGGCAGCATGGACCTCCGAAACGTCGGCAAACTTCTACCAGACTACACGGTGCAACAACCCAGAAAACATCCATCTTCAAAAGAATTAAATATAAATGATACCAGCGAAAAAACATCTTGCGGTAATTCCAAAAAAAAACCCACTGGAAATTCGATTCTAAACGCACTGAGAAGGGATAAAGTGGGGAAATTGAAGATATCTAATTTGGTAAGGCAGATGAAATAAAACGAAAAGAATCCCTAAAGGAAACCGACACGAGTCTGGCCAAAACGTATAAAAATTATAAGAAATTGGATTGGGAATTAAGGATTCTGTAAAAGAATTATGACGGGCATAACAACACGGAAAAGTTCCAAATGAAGATCCTAAAGAAAGTCTCGAAGAAGTAATAGCAAAATACACAATGAACAGAAACGTCAAAACTAAAAATCCGCTAGAACTTGTAACAGACGAAGTAAGATGGGAAAGAACAAGAAACATGACTTGGGAACATAGAATGTACTGAGAAGAACAGAAATAGAGTGACAAAAGAAACGCCCACAAAGAAAATATGGCAGCCAGAACATCAAACGAAAGTAAGTAGAAGGAGAAGATTTCCGTCTTCTGGCTTGTTGCGCTGTGTAGTCAGGTCGATGTTTACCAACGTTTAGGAGGTCCTTTCTGCCTACATCATCAGGGCGATGATGACGGCAGTATGACCTCTGAAACGTTGTTAACATCGACCAGACTACACAGCGCAACAACCCAGAAGACAGAAATCTTCATACTCATCGCCCTGATGATGGAGGCAGTATGAGCTCTGAAACGTTGGTTAACATCGACCAGACTACACAGCGCAACAACCCAGAAGACAGAAATCTTCATTCAAATATATATTTATTATTCAAGTCTATACACAAACTTTTAAATTGTTGATGTTAAAATTTAAAATTTAAAATCACCATTAATATTCTGCTCTATTTTAAATTTTAACATCAACAATTTAAAAGTTTGTGTATAGACTTGAATAATAAATATATATTTGAATTTTGAACACAAACATGACGCATCTAAACTATAAAAATAGAAATCTTCATACTCATCGCCCTGACGATGGAGGCAGTACGACCTCCGCAACGTTGGTTAACATCGACCAGACTACACAGCGCAACAACCCAGAAGACAGAAATATTCATACTCACCGCTGTGAAAGCCTCAAATCATACAAGTAGAAGGAGATTTAGACAAACTGGGAAAAACTGTTCAGAGCACAGTGAAGATGACAAAAGAATAAACACGCTTGAATGTGGTCTGCATCGAAGCCAAATACCATAAAGTTCTGAGAATTCTGTCGAACGTCTTCACGTCTTCATACAAGAAGTGAGGTAAAGAGCCTGTTCTTTTTCAGGCAATAACTCACTTCCAATTCATGACTCAGTTGTAAGAAGCCTCCACATCATTCAATCGGAACTCCATTACCATTCTGTCTGTAAAATTATTGATTTAATGTAATGCTGTTGTCAGACACAGTAAAGAGACTATTTACGTCACATTTGTAGGGGATCGTGCGAGCCACAAAGGAATATCAACAAAATATGAAGACATTCGGTGCGTCCCCATGGCAACCCAGGTCTGAAGCACATCAGTCAACAGCTCGCAGACCGCAGAGCAGAAATCTCAACTGTAAAAATAATTTAAATTCAAAATCGTTCTTTTTAGGCGCGTTAGCAAACTATTGACAGTGCCCATTAAAATATGCCGGACCATCTGTCTGTCTGTACTCATGTCAAGTCGATATTCTCTGAACGAATTGAAATAAAATTTTATATACGGAGTTTTATGATAAACTGTCCAGCTATTTTAGTTTTCGTCTGAATAATCTAACCTTGAATTTTATTTGTACAGTATTAACCAGTCAGCCTTTGACGATGTAGTTCTTCTGGGTTGTGATGACGTGTGGAGTCGTGGGCAGATACCAACGTCTCCATTTTTAGCCCTGAATATGGAGACAGTATGTTCAAACTTTCTCAAAAATCTCTTTCGATTCACCCTGCATTTGGTTATGTTTTTTTCTTTTCGACTTTACTAAGAACAGTGACTACTATATTAAATCAAAACGCGTTTATCTAGAGCACAAATATTTTAGGAGAAAGAATTTAATATCTACGCAAAATAAACCTAAAAGAATTATAATTTAATTATTTAACAAAGCTGTCATTCGCTGAGATAACACAGCGGCGAGTAACATGACAAACAATGAATAATGAATAGGAAGGAATGTGAAAGGAAACGTCCATGACCTAATTCATGGTACTGACGCAAAACGTCAATCTAATCCCTATCTCCCTAGGTCCGGAGATAGGGATTAGCTCTATCTTGTGGGCCCAACTGTGTAGGAACCTGAAGACGGAGATAGAGTCCCATCTCCGAAACGTCGTTTTACGTTTTATATTTACTAGACGATGGATAATATCCAAGAAAATTTTTATTCAATTGACTCTTCACCATCGTCAAGAAGTTTTAGATCTGATACATATAATTACAACTAATATAGGATTTTTGCGTACTTAACCGTACTTTCTAATTTTAAATATATGTCAGTGGAGTAAAACATTTACAAGTTCTAGTCCAAGTTCTGACGAAACCCTCGACAAGAATCCGTACAAGATGAGTCTGATGAGGACATCACAGCCTACAAACCGAAGGCAATCACTTTCCTGTAAACATTTCCATGAAAACAGAAATGTATTTGTAGCTACTCGCCATGTGTTACGTCACACCGTCTCTGACTGAGTAAAATCCCCTCCCCCCAACTTCTTTATGAGGGTTTTATCGTCAAGGGCGGATCAACCCCAAATTGAATTCCCGACCACCGGCTGGTCGCAAAGTACCAGTAAAATGGCGAGGCAGTGTTGGACAGTCTTCGTGGGAAATTCGACTTCTATCTTTTTTCACCACAATTTCTTAAGGCTTCTGAGGAGGACTTAGATGAGAATGGAGGAAATAATATACGGAAGTAGATGTCTGCATGAACCTGGTATAGGTGGCGCATAAAGTGTTTGTGTTCAGGCCTGGTTCATGAAATGCAAAATAGAATATTTCGAAATTTCTTTAGCCAGTCTTTTTTTTTTTCCAAGGAAATTTTATAAGTAGTTGCCCTCATCATATAATCGTAACAAATCAAAAATTAACGAACAGTACAGAGGCAGAATTTTACTGGGAATCCAACGTCGATGATTCAAACATCAAATCAGCCTCAGATGTTTTTATATAGTCGACAAACAATTCATTCAAGAATTGCTGGAATTTATTATTTAAAAATACGATAGTTAAGTCAGATTGTAAATAGATCGGGTAACATATCTGAAGATAAACTTCGAGATAGTGCTGAGTGAGGCCAAGTGCCCCCCCCCCCCCCCCCCCCCCCCGGGACCAGACCGGGTAAAATCTTGAAATTTCGGCACGTGCAGACATTTTATCGAAGAGTTTTACAATTTTTAATCTTGGTATAATTTTCCTGGGTGATCTAATCAAGGTGTGAGGCGAATGGGACATGTAGCACGCATATTTAAACAAAGAATTCATAAAGCCTTTGGTCCGAATATCTCAAATAAAGATGTATTTTTGAAAACCTAGGCCTAAATTGGAGAACATTATGAAAATTGATCACGTAGAAACAGAATGTGAATGACGAAATGAACTAAACTTTGGATACAATCGAATGGACGGATTCTGTAAATTACATTAAAAGCATTTTCTATAAGGAACAGGGATATTTTGACCAGCTAAGCAACTATAAAGTGCTAAATGGTGACAATGTCTCATGAGAAATTTTGAGACAACCTGTTTTCTTTATTAAGAATCCTTAAACTTCTGAAACTTCAGGGCCTGTAGGTCTCTATCAGACGACTGTAACAGTCTAGTGGTCACATCCTGAGGTTCTACGTTCGCCAGATCGAATACAGACGCATCTGACGCAGATGTAATACACGGAATGTCCCAAATACATAAATACGCATTATAATATCGAACGTTTAACTTCATTTTTACTGCTCGCTGCCAAGAATAACAGCAACTTGCAATACGTGTGTGCTTTGTATTCAAAACGAGACCGCTGTTCTTTTACGTTGCAACGTCGCATCGTACCCCGGATTAAATCTTCCGTTTTATTCCATTCAGCCAGAAATGACGTAAGTTATCTGTTTTTATTCTTCATCACTTTCTTTTGCCGACAGAATAACATACCGGTCTGAGCACCAGAAATGGAATTTAAAAATGACGGTAGTTTGAAAGTCCTCAACGCGCCCCATCTATTGACAAAACACAGCAGCAATGCGATTATAAGGACATCCGCAAGTACTTTCTATCCTATCTTTATGCCTTTATTTCATTTTCTTTGTCCTTTCTCCATTCCTGTTCATCCTCATTCCATAGTTTCCATACGTACACACGGAATCACATTTATATAAGATGCTCTTGTCATTCTTTCATAAGAGATGTTTCTTAAGAGTCAAAAGGCAAGATTGCAGGGTGTTAAATAAAATATTTACTTATTTTATCTCTTTCCTTACAGTTTATTTAACGACGTCGAATGTTAAGATAATCATCACATAATAAATTGTAAAGGACTTTGAATAAAATGGCTGCCATGAAGATAATGGAGGCAGCAGGCACCTACAAAACGCGCCAATAAATTTCTACCAGATTACAAGTCTCAAACCAGAAACCAGCCATTTGTATAAATCAGCCTACTTCTAACTTCTGTATTTTTCCGTCCACCATGTGCATATAAATATATACCCCAACTCATGAAAGTGTTACAAAATTATAAATAGCCCATGATTACTACAAGAAACGGTGAAATGATTTATTAGCCATCCTGTCGCCCACCTCTCTACGTTTATTTATCTCTTCCTCTGCAGCATCCTAATGTTGCCCCATTTCCATTGAAATATTTGCTAAAGCAAATTTCTTCGACAAATCATTTCCGCCCCTGCATCTTTCCTGCTTGATTCAAATCTTCCCCCAGCAGCAATAGCGAAAGTTTGATGTTTCTCCCACATTCATGTCTGGGTCCAGACAGTATTATACAGGGCTAGTCTAAATGATGTTCCTGATTTGAAAGACGTGCCACTCACGTTTAATGAAATTCAGATGCACGAAATTGGTACCGATAGAAAGAGAACTCTCCAAGTTTTGTTTTAGTACATCACAGGTGTTCAATGTGAGCCCCCTTGGTAACTCGGCACACATCCAGCCTGTAGTCGAATTCCTCCCAGACACGTTGCAGCATATCATAATCGATTACTGCAATGGCTGCTGTGATACGCGCTCGCAGATCAAGCCAGGCCTGTGGTAAGGTTGACACGAAGACTCTTATCTTTGACGAACCTCCACAGAAAAAAATCACAGGGCGTCAGTTCCGGTGAACGTGGAAATCCATGACACAAAAGGCTCCCCTGTCTTCGATGGCAGCCATTTTCTCTCATATCGCCCCTGGCGGCGAATAGTATTACTACGCGGCCGCGTAGTATACCAACATAAACTTGGGAGAGTTTCTCTTTCCATCGGTACCAATTTTGTGCATCTGAATTTCATTAACGTGAGTAACACGTGTTTCAAATCGGAAACATCATTTAGACTAGCCCTGTATTATTAAATGGAACTGGGTCTCGATTTTTCCAGTCTGATGGTTATGACGCGTTCCTTAAAACGTCGCTTAAATTACAGCACCAAAGACCGAGAAATGGCGACGTTGTCTGCAGGAAATTCCATCTCCAAAATTTAGGAAACTTTCTCTTTTTTTTTAATTTCGAATGCTCTTTCTTAAATTTAAACTTTGAATTTGTTCTTTGATGTATTAGGAATCACGTATCAGTAGCCACCATTATACCAAATTTAAGAACATGTCTCGTGATTTTATGAGCGTAACTTTCTTTATAAGTAGCATATGTATCAATAAATTCGATTAGACACTTGTTTTAGGTGACATGCGTTAACATTTTCCATTTTATTAACGTGATATCTCGTTTTAAAAATTCGTGTGAAGCATTATCATTGAAAATAAATGTCCTGTCATCTCGTGACATATAAGTTAACCATTTACATCTTGCTACATACCTTATCTTACTTGTTATGAACGACATATCTCGTTCAGAACAACTACGTACGCTGTCTGTTCTAAGTAATTTGAATTTAACAGCGTTAGTAAAAACATATTTTAACTTTCTTTTTTAATTATTTGCACTAATTCATGACTTGTCTGAATTAGCATCGACGTTTGATAAATAAAAAATACGTCGATGTTGACCTCCTGGGCCATAAAGACGTGTGGATATGTGGGTAGACTACTAACGCTTCAGAATAACGTAATTTCTGTCATCCGGACCTGAAGATGGAAGCAGTATATTCCTCTGAAACGTTCGTCTATTCACTAATCCACACGGCGTTACAGCCCAGAAGATTAACACTAATCTTCATCTCCATTGGTTAAAAAAGTCATTTTTCTATTGGTTGAAAATATACGTTTCTGTACTTTGTAAAAAAAGATTGATATACAAAACATTAGATGTTAATTAATGCAATATTTAGTGAAGAATGCAGCAAAAATATGTCCTCTGTATCATCAATAACTCTTATGGATTGGGCCTTGTGGTCTATTCTAATTCAGAATTACTTCTGAAATGTAAATCAATTTAGACACTTCGCCGAACTCCTTTAACGAGTGATTTAGACCCTCACAGACTCTCTGCATGCACAGGACAGCACGACAAAGAAATACGAAGACATATATCTATGCGTTGAACGGGGTTCGAACCCTCCCCTACATAGCGCGGGTACTAAGATCAGACATTTCTGACTATGAGAAAGTTGAATATAGTAAAAATTCTTAACGCTGTACTTCTTAAAAATGCCTCCGTTTTATGAAAATATTTTCATCTGAACGGATGTCTAATTAGGAAGAAGACGAGAGCTGCCTAGTGAGAGTCCGTCTGTCTGTCCGCCATCATTAGCCTCGCAGGGGAGCGGCCATTAAAGTAATGGAGCGCGGTGACCAGCCAATTTCCTTTGTCTCCGATGAATTAACTTCTGTAAAAACACTCGACTGTTGACATGAGACTCGTCAGTCAAGGCTACTCGACTAGCTAGCAGCTCTCCGCTGAAGCGAGCGAGTCACAGAGCGAGTATCAGTTTCAAGTTTCCGAACGCACGGAAAGAGGGAAACAGACACAAGGAACGGAAAAAGCATTCTGTATGCCAAGACGTCGAAAATATGTGACAGAAAGATTTTTATATCCAAAGACCCTCGACGTCGCACAGGCAGCCTACATTGTAGGACAAAAACTGTCTTTACTGCTCTCTGTCTTGTGTCTTAAAAGACAAGTGTTAAAAATAGTGATACAACCAAGAAAAATGTTTCTTAGTGACTAGAGTTGTTGTGACCAGTAAAATGCAGAGGTATCACTGGCCAGGCAACGGGATGGACGATCTGGTTTCGATCTTCTACAGGGGCGGGTTTTCTTCTCTCCGGCATGGAGTTCAGGCTTTGAGGCCAGCCCAGTACACTATCCAGTGAGTACCCGCGGTTGTTCCACTGGGGTTAAAACGGCCGGGGCTTCAAACTGATCATTCTTATCCATGCCAAGATTAAAAATTCGTGGACCTATACCCCTATTCCTTAATTATATCCATGTTGTAGTGATTCTTAATCATGTGAACAACTTTACCGTCTACCTTACTACAAATGCTTTGTATCGTTCGTTTAAAAAGTTCTATTGACACAGAGTCAATGCTTTTAGATTGGGCAGCGTGCAGTATCGTATGATTGAATGTCGATAAATGATTTATAGGAATATATATGGAAGAACGTGATCAGGACCGGATTTAAAGTACAATCATAACTTTCATGAACGAACTAAGAAAAACTTCGAGACCCTCATTCAAAAAAGCAAGCCAATGGCCAAGCCGTGTCACTGCTAGCATAAACCACTCTTTTGTCAAAGCACAGAAAGTGACATTCAGGTTATCACAGCGGCGAGTTATGAAGACGGCCGTGGTAACCTAAAATCTAACCCAGAAAACAGCCATCTTTGCATTGAAAGTGATTTAAATGAGACCAGTAATACCAACATGAAGGTTACCGTTCTGTATACAGGTCCCAACCGTTTGCAATAGAACTTCGACATGGCATCCTGTCTTTAGACTTCTCAGTAAATAAGTGAATCAGGAAATGGCGGCTAGCTTAATTTCTTGGAGTGCCGTTGCTGAGACACAAACTCGACCGAATCCGAGACCAAACTCCTACATTCTAAGTCATAGTTTGCAGAGCAACAGTGGCTTAAGTCTAACTGTACAAGAGAGGTGATACGTCCCATCTCCGCTATGCTGAAATATGATTCATGCAGTAGTGGACTTTCACACTAACATTACTGTTAACAGAATTTTTTACACTTTTCTTTAAGTCACTTCCCTGTAACATTGTTTTTTTATGCATATATATTTTTCTTACAAATTATATACAACAGAAGCACAAAATTTATACCAATAATTATAATGTTCGTAAAGATATTGTTTTAAATCTGTAGGTTATTATATAAAATCATAAAGTTATTAAGTAGCTTTATATTTTAAACGTTGAAAAAAAAACGAAAACCTGTTTACGAGTATATTATTCAGTACGTCAGTAGACCACAAGATCATAACTAAGTAGGATTTGATGTTCTCACGACGGTGAGTATGAAAATGGCTGTCTTCTGGGTTGTAGAGCCGTGTAGTCTGGTAAATTTTTACCAACGTTTCAGAGGTCCTTGCTGCCTCCATCATCGCCTTGATGACGGAGACAGCAAGGACCTCTAAAACGTTGGTAAACTCTTAATAGACTACTCAGCGCTACAGCCCAGAAGACAGCCATTTTCATACTCATAACTGAACGCTTTGACCTATAGACATTTTGGTAGGACTCCTTGGACGAGGGATCAGCCCGTCGCAAGGCCTCGACCTGTACACAGGACAGCACAACACAGAAAAACGCGGACAAACATCCATGCCTTGAGTGGGATTCGAACTCAAGGTCACAGTGTCCAAACAGCACAAGGTCCACGCCTCAGACCGCGCGGCCACTATGACGGCATAGCGATTTAAAGTAACAATAAAATAGGTCTACATATATAAATTCGAATTCAAATAACTAAGTAGCTTCTTAGCTGTATAACGATGTAGTCCAGGAAACTCACAAGATGACCTAACTAATAAATTAACCGACTGATTATTCTACACTGGGATAATATAACCTAAAGTTTAAACCACCATAACACCAACAACGTCAATAATTTATATACACACGATCCGAAACTGTCGCTAAGAGCCATATTAATATTATCTACCGATCTGTGTTCACATCGATATTATGTGCAAACACTGAAAGACTGACGCATGGTACGTAGTTAGCAGACATCTTCATAGAGTGTACTGTGGCCGCTAGCCAGAATTTTCTCTTTAACAGGTAGAGAGAGACACTCGCTCACAAAGCTATGGCTTAACAACGCTCCCACAGAGCGTCACGCACATCTAATTGACTTGCGATTATGATGAATACGGAAGGGTCTTTGCGCTGTAGTACGCGATCCTTATTTCACGTCTTGCTTATATTTCAAGCTTCAATTTGTTTCACTAAATTGCAGGTTAAATTATTTCGTGTTTTTTATGTCAGTAAGTATTCATGTTGCTTTGATTGGCTAAGCTATAATATAGAGATGCATGTAAAATTAAGTTCAATAAATTATCTAATATACGACTGTTCAAATGCATAATTAAATATATAAATATAATAATAAGGTCTGAAATGTTTCAGTGATATTCTGCCACCCTCATCTAAATCTGCTTGCACGCTATTAAAGCTTGTTAAAATATTTAAATTTCTTATTTATTCGTTATTCATAATTATTACAGCTCACTGTGAATACGATAATCAGAAATGTCAACAAAATAAGTTCTTCAAATAATCTAATCTTCGCTATAATCACGTCAAGTTTTATTTTATGAATCTAATGTCAAACGAGTCCTTCATCGCAGACAAAAAAACCTATCCTCGGAACGTGTCGTTGGCACAAACCTCAATGGCAAGACCAGAAAGAATAATAATACTCAATCACGGGAAGTTAAATATTAACAGAAATGAGACTCTCACAATTTTAAGATCATGTCAGCCATATTTTAAAACTGTCCTCGTTTTTCTTTGACTTTCCTTTTTAGAGACAGACTTCCTGCATCTGTGATTCGTAAATATACCCCAAGCCAGTTTTCCTCAATTTTCTTTTCACTCGCGGTACATCAGGGTTCGATCACCGTCAGCCTAGCCTTTGCCACCAGACCGGCTCTGGGGCACACCCAGCCTCCTGTCTAAACGGTACCGGGGTCCTTTCCCGGGTACAGCCGGAGCGTGATGCTTACCACTCACCCCCATCTAGTGGCGAGGTAAAGAATGATTAGGAGGTATACGCCCCTTCCCCCAAGCGCCTACATGGCACGTAACCTTCTTCTAACTATAGTGTAAGAATATAATAAAAAAATCTTATAAAAACTATCGGTTGTGAGAAAATAGCTTAACCGAAGTTCTATAAGGCATAGAAGCTATTAGAATCTGATCTGACGAGAAGGCAGCATGCTATTTAAGAAAATAAATTATATGAAAATTCCCGTAGCGTATTTCAATACATTATACTAAATTTACTATAGTACTGAATGAAAATACGATGACCTTGAATGAGGTTTGCCGATGTCCCTGCTGAATTTTGGCCCCAGTATTTTTTGAATTCAAGCCAAATGTTCTTTTCTTGTGTTCCCCAAGTTCCTTGGGTGATTAATACTTCCTCGTTCTGTCGGAAAGCATAACTCTGTCGCCTGTAGTGAAGTAACGTATTATCAGTATATAGTTACTTATATTTTTAAACTAAAACATAAAAAATTGAGAGTCGGTCTTGTATTCATCCGTATGTTTGTGAAAATACCTCTACAACTAATTGAATTTTACCGAACACCGCGTATGACGGTCAGCGGACGCACGTCCGCCATTTCCTTCAACCCATTAACAAAATTAATTTCAGTTCTTTAGTCTTTTTTTTCGAGTACACTGTCGATTAATTCAAAACTTCGACAAACTAGGTGACGGAAACTGTATTTATCCCTGCGAAACAACTAAACGCAAAAAGTCTATTTTTCACGGTATATATAATGACAAAGAAAAGCCTTCAAAACTGAAAAGTTTCCGTGAAAAAGTTTCTAATCTAGTCCTATTGAACTAACAGTAAAAAAAAATTATAACTAACCGTATTTGTTTTTAAACTGCAGTCACACTGCAAGTAATTGGATTCACTTTAGTTTTAAGAAAAAACTTCTGAAGAACTTTAATAAATCAAATGCTAACAAAGAAGAAAATAGTTTATTTTTTCACATTCTATAATTGCAAACACTTTTGTGAAAGAAAACTTTTACTTTCTTTTCATTTCAGTTCCATAACTTCGGCAAATACATAGCGAAGGACAATACAGTTCTGAATTAAGGATCCCAAGTAAGGACATCTGTTGGACCCGCCTGTCAAGAGCCAAGTTATGAAAGTTTCATTGTGTTAACTATAGTCTATAGAATGAAACAGCATAAAAGTCTGCACCTGACGTAATAATGAATTTTAATAACCTAGGTCGTTACTTATCAATCGATAGGTTACGACTCCAGGGACTATTACGTGGAGGTTCTGATGTACTTTAAAACACACACAATCTTTGCATAATAATTAAACAAAATTAAACTTAAAAATATCCATCAAGGCAGAAGATATCTTCATAAAAGTCCAAGTACCGCTTAGGCACTTGTGTTTGCGTCTACAACGAAAACACAGCAAGAGGAAACTACCATTACAAGTTTTCACTAACTAACTAACTAGATGGCTTACCGAACCCAAAGGTTCATTACCGAAATAACCAAAGCCCTCCGCCGGACTCTGTCCTGGGCCAATAAAATCCAGTTTCCTTCTACTCCTATCTCCCATAGATCCCGCCTGAGATTATCCTCCCATCTATGTCTAGGTCTTCCCAGCGGTCTCTTCCGCTCAGGCTTCCCAACCAATACCCGGTGCACACCTCTTGTCCCATCCATGCGCGCTACATGCCCAGCCCATCTCATTCTTCTCGACTTAATCACCCTCACAATACTGGGGGAGCAGTACAGATTTTTAAGCTCGTCATTGTGCAGTTTTCTCCACGCCCCATCGTCTTCCCTCTTAGGCCCAAATATCCTCCTCAACACCCGATTCTCAAACACCTGCAATCTGTGTTCCTCCCTCTGAGTGAGAGACCATGTTTCACACCCATACAAAACAACAGGCAAGATTATTGTTTTGTATACTTTAATTTTCAGGTTCTTAGAAATCAGACGGGAAGACAAAATATTTTGGACTGAGAAGTAGCAAGCATTTCCGGAATTTAGTCTCCTCCTAACTTCCTCACAAGTATCATTTTGATTTGTTATTGTTGTTCCCAAATATTTGAACTTTGTAACCCTTTCAAAGGATTTATTAGCCACCCTAAGATAATTTTGCCCGCCTGTCTTCTGATGACGAGATACTAACATGTATTTAGTTTTTTTTTTAATTTACTTCTATCCCCACCTGTCTACCAGCCTCTAGTAAAACTTCTGCGTTCCTTTTTATTGTATTCATATCGTCACCCTATAAATTAACATCATCATTCGATAAATATACGTTGGCAACAATGGAATGTTGTACGTAGTTATAGACGCAATTAAACTACAAAAAGAAGCCCCCAGTCGGAGGAGGTATACCCGTCGAACTTATAAAACAGGGAAATACAAAGCTATTCCAAATTAATAAAAAAATATTTGAGGAATGTTTGGATGGTGAAAATATACCAAATTAATGGAGGCTTGCGTATATATCCACTATTTACAAAACGGGTAAAAAAATATGACTGAGACAATTATCGCCCGATATCAGTAACAAACACATTCAGTCTGTTGTATCGAAAAACAATGAAACATCTACTGGAGAAAGATTATCAGGAACATGAGACGGAGAAACAAAGTGGCTTTCGAGCAGGCCGATCTACAATTGACAATATATTTTGTTTAACACAACTTATTTAAAAAAGTATTTCTCTAAATCGTAATCTGCGTTTAGTATTTGTAGATCTGCGTGAAGCACGTGTTAAATGTCCCAGTCAGAAAATTGTGGGACGCCCAAGAGGAAAATGGAATAAACTTAAACATCATACAAGTTATCAAAAATTTATACTCACGCAATATTTCCCATATTAAAATTGGGAATAAAATCTTGCTGCCGGGTTTTAAAGTGACGAAGAGCCTAAGGCAGGGCTGTTCTATTTCTTCCACTCTATTTAAAATCTATCTCGAAAAGAAATTTAATGGCATGGGATTACCTCCGGACGATGACACCATATACAAATTAAATTTTGCGGATGACCAAGTGTTGGTGGCCAAAGATTATGAAGATATTTAATATATGGCCCGAAAGCTCAATGAATAATATGTAACATGGAGGTTAGAAATAAATTTTAAGAAAATAATATTTATGTACATAAACCAAAGAAGAACATGATTTGATATTAGAAACCAGGCGAAGCTAGCTCCAAATGTGAAT
Organism: Zootermopsis nevadensis; assembly: GCF_977971745.1. Classification (NCBI taxonomy): domain Eukaryota; kingdom Metazoa; phylum Arthropoda; class Insecta; order Blattodea; family Termopsidae; genus Zootermopsis; species Zootermopsis nevadensis. Next base: position 10,272,521 of record NW_028259154.1, on the reverse strand, counting down.
ATAAGTATCTTAGATTCAAAATTACAGCTGATAGTAAACATGATACAGAGTTTAATTAAATAATCCGAGCCAGCAGGAATACTTTAGGTGAAATAAATTCAATATTGTGGAATAGGAATATTACGCGAAACAACAAATGTCATCAAAAACATTCTTACCTATGGATGTGATGTTAGCAGAAAGAAACAAGAAAATATTCCTAGCAGCAGAGATGGATTGCTAGAGGCGCTCTGCTAGAATATCCAAAATGGATCACGTTCGTAATACTTTAATACGCGAACAAATGGAAATAACCAACACCGATCGATTACATCCGCACAAAACAATTAATGTGGTTTGGCCACGTCCAGAGGATGGATACTCATAGGACACCCCATAAGGTAATGCATTGGGTGCACCCGGGCAAAAGATGAAGGGAGGACCTCGGAAGAGTTGGATGGAAGGGATAAACGAATCCATGGGAAGTTGGACAATGGCTTGAGAAAGAAGAATGGACACGGGGAATCGGGGGACGTTTTAAACCGATGTGTGTGTATATATAGAGTCATTCAAAAGGTCAGGGCCAAACTGAATGAGGGTATAGAGGGACTCAGACAGAACAACTTTCGAATAGGAATCCATGTCCTCCGAAGTTATCCTGAGTCAGTTGAGGCCACTGAAAGTAGGGAAGGCTGATAACAAACCGCTGAAATAGTCTGGTTTGTAAGATTGCTAAGGTAATCCTTATGTATTTATTATTTTATTTAGTGTTCTGTCTGACGACAGGTCCATATGAACAGGATCCTTCCATCCTTTTCTCGGACTGGGACCTGTTCATATACGTTCTTGGCAGATGATCCAGAAGTGGTTTGCCATTGCCTTCTTCTGTGTGTGAATGGGATGCCACGGAGAAACCGGGGAAGCCCCCGGAGGAAAACTCCGTGTTGCCTAGACCACGGCCTTGCCCAACACAAGTTACAAATTCGGGCACCGCCGGGAATCGAACCCGAGACTCCAGGATTACAAGGCCAGCGTTCTAACCGCTAGACCACACATTAATAAAAAACAAAAGTAAACTAGTAGGAGAATAGCAAAGTACGATTATTTCAGCTGTTTGTTATCAGACGTCCCTACCTTCAATGGCCTCGACTGACTCAGGATAACTTCGGAGGACGTGGATTCCTATTCGAAAGTTGTTCTCTCTGAGTCCCTCTATACGCTCCTTCAGTTTGGCCCTAATCTTTTGAATCACCCTGTATATGTCACTCTTTACATATATTAACACAACTTTTAAAAAATACACGTTTTAGGCCATGCTGTTACTTTCACTCTGGACAAAAAAAAGCCTTAGAACAGTTTAAACACCTGAAATAAATTTTGCAAAGTTTTACATCATTGTTGTTCCATCTAAATGCGACTTACGCACCATACAGTGGGGGTTTAAAGCACAAACAGCGATGAAGTTATGTCTAATAGCTACACCAAATTTTACCACAATCTGTCAAATAGTTAAGAAGATACAAACCGACGGCATTAATCGAACAGCTGGATTATTCCAATTTTTTTTTAAAAAAATACTAATTTTCAGCTTGATTTAAGGAAAAATTAAAACACATTAATATGGTTTCGATGCCACTTCCTGCTGTATATGAGTCAATACTTCAGAGAATTTGCACATGCGTCCTTCTTTCATTACACTTCAGGTTTAGTTGCTTCAGTAAGAGACGAGACTTTACAAATGCACTCATTTCTCGCCACCCCAACAGTTTACTTCACAAATAATCATATTTAAGACAGCACACAGTTTACTTTCGGAAACTCTTTTAGTACCCATGTTTACTGGACACCGAGACACAAACAACAGACTGAATCAGGGGTGAGTAAACTTGCAACAAACCGCCAGTGAATTTTTGCGTTCGTCAATAGTTTCCTTAAAATTAAAAAATATATATATGTAAAGAAAAGGTAGCTACAGTGTCCTTAATGTCTCCCTGCTCATTCTGTTCCGGAACCCCTGAACCAGCGTTCTGACTTTACTCTGATCGATAGAAAAGTTTTGTCATCTTGTAGCCACATTTACAGATCACTCTTAAAGAACTGAATATATTCGACTTGGTATTTTGTATTCTATGGATGCGAAGAATTAATCAAGAATGTCTTAAAACATTATATAGTGCGAGTAGGTGCCGTTGTAAAAATGTTATTGTGCATATTTCACATGCCAAGTTAGAATGATATATCAGTCAGGCCTACCAACGTCTCACTAACTTACTATTATTTTGTTAAATTTTCCTAAAAACGTCTTATCAATAAACGGAACTCTACCTACAAGGCATCTTGTTAAGCTAACAGTCGTTCCTCGCCTTACAAGGAACTTAACACCGGGTGTACACCAAAGTAACTGGAAAGTACATTTTAGTTTCAAGTACTTACATTTTCCTGTGGAAAACCAGTTCCTTCTTGAATTCGTGCACGTGGAGGATATATGTCGCCTGCCAGTTGTTCCGTAGTTTTGTGTAGAAAAATATCTTAATTTACAAGCTTTCTCTCACAATACGCCATGTTGATCCAGTGGTTATCTGGAGGGGGGTTTGAGAAAAAGAGGGTGGAACTGAATTCACCCTCTTTACGCCTCGTTTCCTTCACGTCCTGAGCAATCATGCACCACACAAGGTCACTTTTATCTCACCTGTAATAATTGTGGCTGTATTTGTCCTACAAGCAAGGTTCCTGTTCAATCAACTGATCGGATAGCCTACAGTATTTATTTATCCACAATACTTATTGTCTATGATCCGTATCACACTCCGAAGGGAACTGAACTCACAGGAAAGTGACGTGCCGAGATGCTTCTCAGTTGAGGTTCCAACTTTCCCCAAAGTTGCGCTGTAGTTGCTGTCCGGTTTCCCAGGTGACACTGCGCCATATGACAGCACGTGTTAGGTGTCTTTGCATTGGAGTGGAAGAATTGTAGTTGAGACCAAGTTGCGTTGGTTTTCTCACGGCCTGAAAGTTCATTATCGTGTTCACAAAATCCCGCGACTAGACCTCATTCTGAATCAAAGGAAACAAATCCACACTCCACTTTTTAAGGTCCATTTTAATATTATACTACAATCTACGACTGTCTTCAAGAATACCAAAGTCACAGGCCCTAATGTAGTTCCCATCAGACAAGTTCGCACAATCGCCATGTTGGTATCGTCAATGCAAGTTATCTTCAGTGTCATGAAGTTTACATCGAGAATCCATCAATTAATGCCTATAATATTAACATTCCTAGTTCAATCAGGGAACAAACATACAAATGGACAGAACGTCACATGAAGAGTTGACATGGAAGTTACGATAAAACTTACGGAGAGTCAGAATTTTTCAGAGTTCAAACGTGAAACAGACTTTCTGTAGAACACGAGTTTAATATAATGCGTTCTTCATTGGTCTTGGTCCGCCTTTTACTTGTCTGTTGTTGGCATCAAAATTACTCGGACATGTATGTGTTTGCTTCCCCCATCATCAAGAATCATAGCCCTGATGATAGTAGCAGAAAGCACCTCTGTAACGTAGGCAAACTTCTACCACAATACACGGTCTAACAACCCATAACATCTTACTCGCCATTGTCATAACCTCAAATCTTACTTCAGATACGCTAAAAAAAACAGTTTCTAAACGTTGCATTGCAAAGGATGAAATTTGATCACCAAATCTGAATCGAACAAATCATCTGAAAAAACTAAGTGTGCATAGGGACGGAGTATTAAAATGAATCTTTGGTAAAGAAGTGTCTAAATGTGTGGAAAATAGTGAAATTGTAAAACGTCGATGTTGACAAACTAAATCAATATCTATAATGTAAGATATATTAAGTGATGTTTATTACAAAATGGCGGGGGGTCGTCTATTGTCCCAAAGTACAATGTGAGGGGGAGATATAATAGAGCCTTACAGATGTCTTATCGTGGACAATACGAATCTTTGCTTAGCAACTGCACAGCTCAGAAAAAGCAAATGAAGAGCGACACAGCGTTCCGTTAATAATGGGAATGTCTTCCCCTGTGAAGAGATGCATGTCAGGACAGCCAACATTAAAACGTTGAAAGCCCTATGCGGTTTAATTACCAACTTGTCTTCCGTGCTGATCTGAATTCCGATCGGCCATACCACTGAACGAATTAACGACGTACACTACTTGTTTGCCATTTTCTAAAGAGATCTTTAGAAATATTGGCTGCTGGACACTGCAACTCTCATTCATTATTTGGACGAAATTAGTAGACGACAACGAACGCATTACTGCAGAATTATAACCAAAGTATTTTAATTAAATTTAGTATAGCCCGAGTAACTTCTAAGTTACAGAATAAATTAAATTTTGGTCTACATATTTTCAATATACACCATATTGTACCGTAAATAAAGCTCAAACCATAAACTAATTTTATTTTGAAAATTTGTTAACCGTACCAAAATTTAGTTACGTAGAATATTTAACAATATGGTTCCATGTATTTAATTGGAATTACTTTTAAACATGGTGATTATTTTGAAAAGTGCAAATAATAATAATTCGTGACGATGCAATGTGTTCGGTAAACAGATTGGTTTGCAGCAATGCATCGGATATGATATAAAAGCTATTATCTACAAAAATGTTCAAATTCAATGACGTATTCAGGCATCGTAAATAATTTTTTCCTTCAATTTCATCAGCCTACACATTTCTACTGTTAAAACACCCGTTTTTCATATTTCCTGTTCTTTCTCTGTATTCGTCATGCATTGGATTTCGCAAACTTTTTTGCCAAACAGCGACACTACTCCCACACGACTCAATTTCATTAACGTACATCTTACACAGTACTCGGGACGAAACCGTTCGTTCCACGTCCGTTAGAAGTAAAAGTCAAGGGGATTGGAAGGGATGGGAGGGGTGACAGGTAAGGAAATTTATCGACGTTTCAGAGGTTCTTGTTGCCTCCATTATCAGGGTGAAGCATATCTCAAACGTCTGTAAACGTCTGCTAGTATGATTTGAGGTTTTCAAGGCGGTGTGTCTGAAGATTTCTGTCTTCTGGGTTGTTGCGACCTGTAGTCTGGTAGAAGTTTACCGACGATGGTATCAATACTACAATCATTATTTCCCCGCATAAGTACTTTTTAGATCGCTGTCTCAGTTTTCGTAAAGGAAATGTATTTAGAATAGGTAGTATATGCGTTTTCCTTCTACCCGCAAGCTAATGACTTAGACGAAACGAACTGAACTATAATGGGTTCTGTACGTGTTTTATTACAATACTGTAGCGGATCCTTCCATATAATTATTATCAAAAAGCTTCCTTCAGCGTCTACAGAACATGGATTTTCTAACGCTGAAAACCGATCCGTGGTTGTTATGCATTTCCTTGTTTTATATTTCATTATTAAGAAAAAATGTTTGCCATTTCTCCTCTTCGTTTATAAATAACGTTAGAATGAAAATTTTATTTCAGAGTGTATTCTATTTAATTTTACAGTCCGCCGTAAAATATTTGGCATTACATATATTTTGATTGTCTTCAAAATTGTCATCGGAAATCCGACAGGGAAAAAACATTTTAATAGAAGTAATTGTAAAGATTATATCAAAATGAATGTTACGTAAATTACAGCAGAGGTGCTTAACCTCTGTGTCAGGACACAAAATGAGGTAACCATATTAATTTAAGTGTGTCGCCAAATCTTAGTACAATCTGACATTAGTTGATATCTTGGTTTGACAAATCCCGAAAGTAGATGAGGAAATCTCAGGCTTGTGGCCGAACATACTGACGAAATAAGACTATACAGGGTGAGTCAAAAGTATGTTTACAAACTTCGTGTTCGTGTTCCAGGATCAAAAATTAGAAAAAATGTTCCTATGAACATGGGGTCGCAAATGTTTCATTTTAGAAATAATAGCCAAAAATAAGTTTCATAAGTTTCTGACTCACCCTGTATACTGCACTGTCCGTGTTATTCTTCTTGGCATTTCTTTTGTGGGTGCGGCGTCGGATTGGGCCAGTTCATTTTCCGACAATGCTTCAGAAAGGGGTGTTTGCATTACTTGGGTTACAGTTGTGGACACGTGAGGTTGTAATGCTGACGCTGCCGAGTTGTGATACTAACGTACAGACAAACATTCTGTAGCTTCTAAGATGCCTCCTATTCAAATTCTTTAAATATTATGGTGCAGTGAAAATGTCTCTTTTTGCTACACTACAGTGCTATAAAAATCCAGAATTGTTTTCTGTGTATCTCGAGAACTGGGACTGTACAGCAGATGTTTTTCATTAGAATATTAGTTGCGGAACAGCATCCTGTAGTGAAATATGTTGCCTCTAAGAAATTTCCCCCACTTCTTTCCCCTACATTCCCCAATCACGCCGGCCAGAGGCCAGGAAGAATAACGTGGACTGTAGTTGGTGAGAATCTGTGGTGTCTACGGCTCTATCTTGCCGGGTAGACGAAAAACAAACGCGTATACTACGTAAACCAAAAACATTACTGACGTAGGAATTTAGCGAGATACAAAATACTGCCGCTGAGAAATAATGTGCATGGTATGGGCAGTTTTTCCTTCTTTTCTGCTATCTCTCCCACCCCTACGACTCAATTGAGTTTCACCTCTAACGGATCTCGAGCGCACAAATTCGCCCCGATTACAGCAAGTCGAGTCACGAAAGCGAACAGAGAAGAAAGGATGGTGCAGGGAGACAATGAATATATTTATTATCATTATTATCATAATTATTAATTAAATAATGAATAAATGGACTTAATTATTATTATTATTAAAACAAAAAGTGTCTTAATTAATTTGTTTCGTCTTATTTATTTTAATCCGTCTGATCACAATATTTAAAATTTCTTATAATTAAGATAATAAAATATCATTCATGTTCCATATCGATTGATCGATTTACATTTCGGAACATTTACACAACATGTTGCGGTTTTTATAAAACCATCATCAGGTGTAAAATATATCTAAGAACTTATGTACATCTAATAACATTTAAGAAAAACAACACCTTCGCCCAAAAATGGAAAAACAAACGTAATGAAACATCACCAAAAAACTACAGAAATCATAATTGAGTTTTAAGTTCTTAGATATATTTTACACCTGATGATGGTTTTATAAAAACCGAAACATGTTGTGTAAATGTTCCGAAATGTAAATCGATCAATCGATATGGAACATGAATGATATTTTATTATCTTAATTATAAGAAATTTTAAATATTGTGATCAGACGGATTAAAATAAATAATTGCTATAATATTCACAATATGACGCAATTACACTATCTTGTTTCGTCTTGTTTAATTCTGATTATTTTTTGTGTATTTTATTGATGTATAATTCTGTTAGTGTTTGCCTGTTACAGGATCGTTACCTTTGGCACACACTCTAATAAAGGAAATGAATTTGATTTAGTAATTAGCACGCGTATTCATTTCATAATAAATTACCTACTTATTTATAGGTATATTTAAAATCCAATCTTTAGCTGTCAAAACCGTTTTATAGTTAGTGGTTAAAAATGTTAAGAGATACTGAAGTAGAGTATAAAGGTGTGGAGTGGATTAAATTGGCTTTTTTGAGCACAATGCTGACTCTTAACCTTGTAAAACCCAAAGTTAAATGTAAGTACCACACGCTTAGACAATTAGTAACGATGAACAGAGCCATTAATTTCTTAAACAGCATTCAAAAGTTTGTCTTTATAGTGGGAGGAATATCAGCTGATCAATACTAATTCTACTTCATGTATGGAATTCGTATCGCAAAGGACAAAATAGCTCTTTTCCTTACAGTTTTTTTTTAAAAAATGTGTTATGGTTTGTGAACAAGACAGTGACTGAGAAACGTCCCAGCGTATTTACAGAAACTGCACAGACTGTCTGCATGCAATGTTATGTTATGATACTAACACGTACAAAATGCAAGTAACAACTACAGATCTCTATTATTCTACTTTTCCTTATTTCAAATAAGTTATTCACTACAGCGCCAAATTTCATAACCACGTATTTTGCGAACTACTTTGTATCACCTGCAGACTCTGTTTTAATGTAATATTCCTTACCTATTATCCACAGTTTCCCCTAGACGTTACAAACTGCCGCCATTTTGTCTTCCACTTCTATTAGCCCTAAAAATTGCAATCCCTACTAAATTAATAGAATGTGTAAAGAGAGAAAGAAGATGTTAAAGAGAGAATGGCAGATGACGTTGATTCACGTGGCGGCATGAAGCTAATTATCGTCTGAAATGCATCGCTCCATTTCGAGCTGGCAACTATAACTGCCTATGAGTGGAGCACTCCAACCAATAAGGAGCAAAGTCCTTGCATCTGAGAGTCACGTGGCGAATCAAGTTTAGAGAATACATGAATCCCTAAATGCAGAAAGGGTATAACTCAAATTATTTTTCTCTGAAAATTATTTTTAAATGTAGAAACAATGAAATTGAGTCTTCGCCCATCTGTGAGAAATCCAAATATGATGATGATAAATAATATTGAAATTATTATCACTAACAAAATAAATTTAATTTAATTAAAGAAGAATCAACACAAAAACTTAATTTTTTCTACAATTTCTATTTCTATGTTTTGAAGTATTCTATGTTTGTATTTATATTTTAAAAAATAAATTCCCATGATGTATCAGTGAGATTTCCTTTGTTCTTCATCCATTAACCCTGTTGAAACACCTTAAAGGGCATAACTCCAACAAATATTGACCAACGTGGAGCTTAAACTATGGGATGAAAAAATCTTAAATTTGGCATAAGGGTGTAAGTTGATTGCAACTAACTCTATTCCAAAGTTCAAGTCTCTATCTTTAGTTGTACTGATCACAGACAGTTTTTTTTATATTTCGTGAAACGTTTTGAATTTTGGAGTTATACCCTTTCTGCATTTAGGGATTCATTTACTTTCGAATCGCGTACTCTGTCAATTTAAATCCTTCATTGGCTGTGAGATTGATTTATTTCAGGTAAACAAAAGTAATCAACAACAAACACTAAATTCTCCTGTCATAAATTCCGTTGTTGGCGGAGCTAATAGGCAATAAGTATGCCTGAGTTCATAAATAAATTTCTTTGTATAGAGTTAATTAAATGTGATGTTGAATAATGGCTGCAAACAATTAATATACCGTTACACGGATCTACAAAGCAATAAGAAAAATGGAATTAGCAGGAATAACAACCTCAGACCCTTTTGTGAGAAACCGAGGCTACACTGGAATAAAGATTTGGAAGCTGATACAGGCGTAAATTTGATTAAGCTTCGAAACGTTGTAGATATTAATTCATTTCTATCTCATGCTAGGCCACGAACTTTTTTAACATAAGTCACTTTATTACAAATGTATAGTGAGTTCACTCATAAAATTCGACGCAACTGTCACTTCCCGACTCCCGACCGGAAGTGCATGACTCACCGTCAAATTCTATAAAGTTTTCCCGATACGAGTCTAGTATCGTTCCATAAAAACAAATACATCACCTGTCATCTGAGTTGTAACGCCGTGTAGTTTGAGCGGTGATTATCCTGACAACAGAGGCAGCAAGGACTTCTGTAACCTCGGTAAACCAAGGCACAACAACCCATAAAACAGCCTCAGTTGAAGCCGGAAGCCGGGTAGTGCCAGTTACGTTTAACTTTATTAGTGAACGGTCTGTATAATTGTATCGGGACTCTGTCAGACTTAAGCTGCGACTTGTTCTGAACATCCTGTAGCCCTTTCAGACAGAAGGAACTTCTTGTTTAATGGCGAAAGCACTAAAGGACACTTTCAATTGTTAAACACTAGGAGAAATAATACGATTGACCACCCCCACTTCGTCGCTATGGTTACAGCGCGTAAGATTTATTGTTCATGTTATAGAGGTTTTAAAACAAGGCGTTACTTGAGTTGTTTACATACTAAAAAGATGGCGAATTTTATATTTATTTTATTTAGTGTTCTGTCTGACGACAGGTCCATATGAACAGGATCCTTCCATCCTTTTCTCGGACTGGGACCTGTTCATATACGTTCTTGGCAGATGATCCAGAAGTGGTTTGTCATTGCCTTCTTCTGTGTGTGAATGGAGTAATTGTTGGGATGCCACGGAGGAAAACTCCGTGTTGCCTAGACCACTGCCTTGCCCAACACAAGTTATAAATTCGGGCACCGCCGGGAATCGAACCCGAGACCCCAGGATTACAAGGCCAGCGTTCTAACCGCTAGACCACCGTGGCGTGAATTTTATATATAACAAAAAAAATAACGAGCCACTTCGCCGAATATTATTGATAATAAAATGAGTGGGGTAGACGGATATGTGAGAAAATCACGCAGAAGTTAATATTGACAAAAAATACATCTTTCTTTCAAAACCGTGTTAAACCAAGCATTCATGTTTTATGGTTAGCACACAACTCCGCTTTACGGGACAGCGTAATTTCACAGAACGCCTCAATCTTACGTAAGGATTGGATCAACTAACTCGAAATTATGGGTCCAGTTCACGGGACGGAAATTAAGGTGTAAACCGTTGTTTACCTGCAGCGTTAATATAATTGCGTCCCTTGCAGGGATGCCAATTACCGAAAATTTTACATTAGATGCGGATTGTTGGGAATTGCCAGTGTTTCCAACTTACGAGCTTGAAAGTTTCTCGTTTATTAGGGCCTTCAAAGCTACTACTCATTCCAGAAGGGAAATCAATAACAAAATGTTTTGAATTAAAATATGAATAAATTATAAACGAAGCTGAGAAAGTCTACTCGGATAATAAGTACGACGATCACAAAATGAACCTGAACGAGACTTGTTCCTTATTTACATCTGGGGGGAAACAAACTGGTTTTACTCTTGTAGTAAGTTATGATGGCACAATAACGCAGGCGTCAATAACTCTAGTTTGTCAGTATGAACACGCTGCTAATATCAGCTGGTAGACTGCAAGATTAAATTTCTCTTTTGATGGCGCGGTAGTTGGCAAGACTGCAAACCGATTTCAATGTTGTAAAACCCGTTTATTCTTGGCGCACGTGTTGGTGGTGCGAAAACAATTTATAGAGGCAAGAAAAAACATCATTTTATTAACAGTCTAGTAAACTTGACAACCAACTATTATCATAATTATGTTTTCGCATTTGAGGAGTTCAATGGAGTATGAAAATTGCATATTTCTTAATTTAATTTTTAAGTAAGTTATTTTTCAGTGGTGTTTCTTCTCATAATTCGGTGCCTATATCTTGGCTGTATTTCGGAAATTACATGGCGTTATTGTTAACATGGCCCCCCCACCCCCTAAATATCGTCAAAATTCACTTTCGAATAGAAGGTCCAATAAATCCTCGGCCTATTAACTTCAGGGGATTTCAATAATGTTTTGTGTAGTACAAGAAACTGTTCTAAACGTACTAGATAATTCTGAATATCTGCTGTTTCATTCTTGGATTTGAACAGTTTCAAACCTTAAAGAAGCTTTATTTGGTGCATTAACCTAAAATTTCGATTCTTTCAGCAATAAAATCATGCCGGTTTAGGATAATTTTTTACATTAAGTTTTTAAGTATTTATTCACGTCAAGTAGGCTAATCGGCTTATTCCTAAAGGACAATAAATGTAAAAAAATGCTTGGATCTAAGAGGAGGGAACTAATGGCTGGTGAAGAATACCACATAGTAGGGAACTACATACATAATTAACACTCTTCACCAAATAATTATTATAGTGATCCTTTAAGGGAGGCCGAGACTGGTACAGCGTGTAGCACGCACGGGAATTATTAAATCATATACAAAATTTAGTCTGAAATCTTGAACGAAAGAAACTATTTGAGGGGACTTGCCTTAGATGGAAGAATAATGTCGGAACGGGTCTTAACAGGATGTAACAGGCTGGTTCAGATTGAAATCACTCAGGTTTTAAAATCGGGGACAGAGCTCAATGAGTCGTTGTTATACAGTGGAAATACGGTGCTTTGAGCGAGCCCCTTCTTAATTTTTACCCAATTATCTGAGCCCCTTCTTATACACACAGAAAATATCATAGTACACAGGCGACAAACCAGTATCAAAATATCGATAAGCATAAACATACATATCGATATCTTGTCTGTTCCTACTTCCAAGTATCAAAACGCAAAAGAAAATATACCTTGCTAGTTCAGCCCCTAATCAACAAAATAGAAGGATATCCATACAATAGACATTTATATCGTTCATAGTAGTTAAGGGTAATTACTTTTAGGCTCCGGCTGATTTATTCTGGACTAAAATGAGGAAATCTGAAAGGTAAAATACGGGATTGACCAAAAAGATGGGAACAAATAGGGATCATGAATAAAAAATTAAATAGCGAAAACGGAAAGAAGAATTATGTAAACTGGATTGATAATAGAAAGAAAACATAAGGGAGAGACTACCGACGAAATTTATAAGTTAATTTATCAATGAAATCTATGAATACTTACATAGTGACTATAAATTTAAATGCTCACAATGAAAAGTAATAAGGAGATTAAACGAAAGATTTTATTGAATACATTAAAGTAAGGATAGTGAATGGAAAAGACGATAAAATATTATTATAAAATAATAATTAAGGATACACGAAATTACGAAGAACGTGAGGCGAGCAGTGCAATAACCCAGCAAATTTATCGGCGGTAAATTTTAATTTTTAAAGCAAGCAAGAAAGCAATCCTGCTTATGTGTTGAAATTAAAGATAAAATTTTAATTCCAGAAGAAGCTACGAGAGTTCGTTGTATCAGCTTCCAGTCAGCGGAGGATTCCATGCAGCCAATCGTGTTTATCTGCTGCAATATGCAAAGTTTATGTGAAGATCCAAAGAGGCTAGACGACCAAGATACTCCACCGCCTCTCTGTGGAGAGGAAAATACAAAGTAGAGGTCGCGCGAGTAGTCGTGGCACCTTAATGCGCGATGTGTAAGCCGAGAGAGGGGAGTTCAGTAGTAGTGGGGGTCGCACAGCCTCAGCTGCGGTGACGCACCGAACTAAACACAGCTAGAGCTACAAACCGACTGAAGCTGACACCCCTCTAGCGCGTGCTTCGGACGAGTCCATCTCATAGGACCAAAATTAGTCCTCTGCTCGGCCTCTACAAGATGGCAGTGCTGATACATAACAGTTAACTGTCTGCACACCATTGGTTGGTCTTCTATGGTTGGTTCGTACAGAGAAAGCGCCTCATCTGTCATGAACACGACAATCAATAAGGCGAAATTACTAGAATGGCAGAAGAGTTTCCTAACAGTAATTTGTTATTTACAATATTTATTTATTTATTGGTGTGATATTTAACTCTTACAAGCCCATTTGAAACTACCACCTGCTTCAACAGTCAGTAACTGACAATTTTGTAATTATGAGTTTCGTATAAGTCTCATTTTAAATGGCGAAGTGTGGTGTTTTCTTTGCGGTACGGACTGAATTATTAAATATTATTTAGACGAGCTTCAATTTCAAAAGTTTAATTGTATTTCAAATACAGGTTGGATATCTAAAAAGACTGTAAGATTACTGCAAATAAAAAGTAGATTAAGATATGAAATATAACTGATTCAGCTTACTCAAGACATTATCGTTACATTCTTTAGTGCTATAGTAAGGATGTTTAGCACTCTGCTTCGTATTTAGAAGCTTTCGACTTTGATTCCAGAACCGAATCTTGAAAATTCTCTCATGGTTTCCAACAAATATTCAGAGACAAAATTTGTATTTACGTGCAGAAAAAACATAACGGGCAACGTCTCATATTATAATAAACAATTCGCCTTCACGTGGTGCATCCAATTAAAACAAACGAGGCTCTATATACCGAGTTACATAGTTAAAATTAGGTTTATTGCGTATTAAAAAGAGGAAATACCAATAAAAACACTCACGCTGATTTTTTGACGTGTTTTTGTAGTAAATACATCATTACACAACCAACATTAAGAGCATAGAAGATTGTTTTCCAGAATGCTGCACCGTGTAGTCTGGCAGATTATATTTCCATAATCGCCGCCACGAGAATCAAAATGAAATTTGTGTATTTTCGCTGTTTCTCATTGAAGAACTAAAAAACCGAAATATACAAACACACAATTCACTCCTCTGGTCAATTAAGGATTATTTATTTATTAAACACACGGTAGATATTTTCCATGAGTCTTGTCATTACTGCTGTAAAAACCTACATGAACGTTTATATTTTATATTTCAGATAAAATCACATTGATCCTCGCAGAAGAATAAATGGAAATGAACAGAGAGACACTGAGTTGTTTACCTGTGAGGTGATAATCCTTGCTTGACACTGAAAGATGAGCTACTGACATTTTGTTCACATTGCATATTTGACAGTGCTGCCAACAGAAATTAATCTCAGTATAAAAACATAGAACGCAAGTGTCAAATCAACTGATTGCTGTTATAGTGACTGTCTGATATAGACAATGAATATCGTAAGGTCTCGGATTTAAAAACTAATATCTCTGAATGACATCAAATTTACGACAAGACTTGGGTCTTACCCTTTTCCCCACCATTGCACTACATAAATAATACACTAACTGCTTAGATAGTACAGTTATCTTGAAGATTTCTGTCTTCTGAGTCAGTGGTATTCAACCTTTTTTGTTCGCGTACCCCCAGATATAATTTCTCTTCAACTTTGTACCCCCAAAGTTGTTGGTGTATAATTCAAGTTATACATAGTATATAAACTACATCTAAAATAAATTAAATAAATTACATTACTGATTATTCAGTGTTTATCATAAAATAATATATATTTTTTTAAATTTCATATACCCCCTAAGATGTCTTCTCGTACCCCAGGTTGAATACCACTATTCTGGATTGTTGCGCTGTGTAGTCTGGTCGATATTTACCAACGTTTCAGAGATCATACTGCCTCCGTCATCAGGGAGATGAATGTGCCAATTGGGTGGAAGGGGCTAGGTTAATAGGAACTGGACAGTGCATGGGGTTATCTTAATGCCGAGAATGTACAGAGAAAGACAAATATTTTAATATCTAAAGGCGTATTGATCGTCAATTACATCAAGAGTCAATGGTAAATAAATTTGTTATTCATTCTGATATGAATACTGCATATAACATATCTGCCAGAAAATTTCAAGGTAAAATAACTCAGAAGACATACATTTAAATGAGATAATATTAAAATTTTGCCTTAAGAAGTAGGGCATGGAGGAATGGAGTTGAATCAACTGGCTCCAGTTAGGATCCAGCGACAGGCTTTCTTAACTGGTTGTATAACTGTCAGCTTTTCAAGAAAATCTATATTTAAGGAACATGTTGTCTTCTGGGTTGTCGAACCATTTACCTCCAACATGAAGGTGACACGGAGGGAGCGAGGACCTCTGAAACGTCCGTAAACTTCTATCAGACTACAAGGCGCAACAATTCAGAAGACAGCCATCTTAAAACTCACCGCAGTGAAAACCTCAAATCATACAAGGTATATTTTCATCAAAACTAGTTATTACAAATTGTAAATCAAGCCAAATATAAATTTCGTTGTTGGTATGATTCAACGTACATACGACCTCCTTCAGAAACAACGAGAAATCAGAAATTATTTTGGCTTTCGACCAAGTCTTCGCATTCCCTTTCAAATACGTCACTTAATGTCGAATGTGGAGGTTTTGCCGAGAGCGTAAATCACGTGAATATGAAACACCGAGCAGATCCGGTGCACTGCTTCCGTTCCAGGCCGTTTTGTTTAAATTAAAAAAACGCGAAAGAACACGACAGGTTCAAGTCCGTCTTTTCTCATCCCACGAAAAAGAACGCGAGGGACACTCCATGGCTCCAAGCGTTGTAAAGCAGACTGTATGGTTTCTGCGTTAATAACAGAATGACAAAAACAATTTTAATAAGTGCGGAATATATGTGTAGCAGAATCATAGTTAGTTACTAGTTAATTAAAATTACACTAAAAGAGTGACAGATTTTTGTCCCAAGTGGAAACATTGGGGCGCTGCTGTATGACGGAACACGTGAATGTTTGATTCGGTCCATAGTTCTCCTAACATCAAGAGCTGCTGAGATTGTTTGCTTTGTGGCTATAATTTGTATTAACCCGTCGCAGTTTCCTGTTAGTTTATCTGAAACTGATAACAAATTTGCACAGACTTTGCCAGGAAGTCAGTTTAAAAAAAACGATCTTCTGCAAAATATTACTGATGATGAGACTTAGATCTTCCATAACGATACAAAAAGGTGAACTATATCTCAAAGGGAAAGTCTACGTCTTTTTTAAGAAAGAAAACATGATTATCAAGATTATAGCAATTTATGTTTAACATCAAAGCAGATACAAATTGGTTTTCCAAAACAGTCAACCAAGAATTCTAACTTCAAGTTCTAAAACTTTATTATAACCAATTTGTAAGAAAGTGCATGACAATGAAACATGTCATTTTAGATTAAACAAATTTCTACCGAAAACCAAAATAATCAGCGTTCAAATATCCACCTTAACGCATGCTTTGGCCGCGTATAACTTCCTCATGTTTCATAATCCACAAATCTCCTTGAAAGAGACTCATTTTGAATCAGTTGAAGATTTTCGGAGATATGTTGGGCAAGGCCGTGGTCTAGGCAACACGGAGTTTTCCTCCGGGGGCTTCCCCGATTTCTCCGTGGCATCCCAACAATTACTCCATTCACACACAGAAGAAGGCAATGGCAAACTACTTCTGGATCATCTGCCTAGAACGTATATGAACAGGTCCCAGTCCGAGAAGAGGATGGAAGGATCCTGTTCATATGGACCTGTCGTCAGACAGAACACTAAATAATATTAAGATGAGGTGGTCTAGCGGTTAGAATGCTGGCCTTGTAATCCTGGGGTCTCGGGTTCGATTCCCGGCGGTGCCCGAATTTATAACTTGTGTTGGGCAAGGCCGTGGTCTAGGCAACACGGAGTTTTCCTCCGGGGGCTTCCCCGGTTTCTCCGTGGCATCCCAACAATTACTCCATTCACACACAGAAGAAGGCAATGGCAAACCACTTCTGGATCATCTGCCAAGAACGTATATGAACAGGTCCCAGTCCGAGAAAAGGATGGAAGGATCCTGTTCATATGGACCTGTCGTCAGACAGAACACTAAATAAAATAAAAAATATACAACAGTACTGAAAGGATTGTGGCCAAAGCGACCAGAAGTATATGAATGCGTGGAATCAGTACGGAAAACTTAATACCAGTCGTTATACACGGTTACAGCCCTGATAATTAACACAAAGCACATTCTAAAATGCACAGCGGCCGCTGGACCTAGATTCATATTTTACGCACTACAATGTCCCTTGAAACGCTTTTCCACTCAACTGTTGGAGTACTATCTTCAGAGCTATAACGCATCAGGGTTACCGGGGGGGGGGGGGGGGGGGGCTGTAAAGTGGTTTTACTGCACTTCTCTAGTTTTAATATCCCCAATAAAGACGGCAAAAGGGAGGAATTATAAATGCAGTGAAGACTTTATACAGCTTCTCTCAGCTGTTGCATTCTGTCTGTTGACGTGGGAATTCCCGGGGCTCTCTGTATCTTTCGGTACTTTGGGTTAGGCGCTTATCATAAGCTGCGACTTCCACAAGACCTTCGTAGGCGTGACAGCCAATCACCTTAAGAAACACACAGACCTATAAAACATCAGTATTTAAGTATATCTCATTATTTACCTCATTAAATATACACCAAATAAACAAATATTTTAAGGAATTTATAAATAACATAACTGGTATAAAACAATAATATTATATAACACGAACTGTTTTATAGATCTCCATCAAATTTAATTCGAACTATTTTTTACGCTGGTGTCTGTAAATATTTCTGCAAGACTAAAGCCATATCGGAGGGAATCAAACCGAATTAAGCGCATAATGTACACATTTCCCATATAATATATACAAATGTCTGTCCCCTGTGCAAGATCTGAACTCAATACATCAGCGGTCACTACGAATGAGATCTGAGGGCTCGAGAAACAAAATGTCAGCAACAACACGTGTTCGTAAAATGGTGTAAAATATCACACACGAGCATTATAAATGTTCATTTTTTATATTTCGTTTGTATCGTGTTACTATGTTATCCGGAGATAAAATGTGTCACTAAAATGCCTTAAGAAATTTCTTTGTATACTTGCACGTAATTTACGTTAAGTTCTACACAATTTTTCTTTTAAGATCTCTAACATTCTTCATATATTTCTTTATTACTGAGGTATCGTATAGCAACACGACATTTTTGTTCCACCATTAAATAAAAACTATGTACATAATCACAGGAACGGGTCTATTGAGGCCTAAACCTTCATTAGGATGAACAATAATAAGACCTTTTTATTATCTGGTCCAATTCTTGCGCACATCACAGTCATTTTTTAATAGTTGTGTTATTTTCATTTTATTCGCATAACGGGCGATGCTGTTTATAGCTGACCTCTTACAGAATTCCTAGCGGCAATATGGAACCAGTGAAGTTTAAAACACGGACACTCTCTCCTAAAGTTTTAATGTAGGACCAAGAAAACAGGACAAACTGTTAGACCAGAATTTTAATAACGATGGATCGAAAACAAGTACAAAGAATCCAATCAAAGTTTTAATGTAGCTTCAAAAAAATCTAGAAAATTCGTCTGATTAGCATTTGAACGTCAATGCATTAAAAACAAAGACACATCTGAGAAGAATTTCAATGTAGAGATTGATAATAAATTTAATATATCAAATCTTAGAGTATTTAATAACGTTATTTAAGTTTAAGTTGTGTTTCAACTGAGGTAAAAATACGTAAAAATTATGTATATATTCATTTATTCAGCTGTCAGCATTATTTTTTATTTTAGTGTTCTGTCTGACGACAGGTCCTTCCATCCTTTTCTCGGACTGGGACCTGTTCATATGCGTTCTTGGCAGATGATCCAGAAGTGGTTTGCCATTGCCTTCTTCTGTGTGTGAATGGAGTAATTGTTGGGATGCCACGGAGAAACCGGGGAAGCCCCCGGAGGAAAACTCCGTGTTGCCTAGACCACGGCCTTGCCCAACACAAGTTATAAATTCGGGCACCGCCGGGAACCGAACCCGAGACCCCAGGATTACAAGGCCAGCGTTCTAACCGCTAGACCACCTCATCTTATTATTATTTAGTGTTCTGTCTGACGACAGGTCCATATGAACAGCATCCTTCCATCCTTTTCTCGGACTGGGACCTGTTCATGTACGTTCTTGGCAGATGATCCAGAAGTGGTTTGCCATTGCCTTCTTCTGTGTGTGAATGGAGTAATTGTTGGGATGCCACGGAGAAACCGGGGAAGCCCCCGGAGGAAAACTCCGTGTTGCCTAGACCACGGCCTTGCCCAACACAAGTTATAAATTCGGGCACCGCCGGGAATCGAACCCGAGACCCCAGGATTACAAGGCCAGCGTTCTAACCGCTAGGCCACCGTCGAGAGAAAAAAAGCAATGAATGGTAGTGAAAAATAGTTTCGAAGAAGTCGCCTGAAAGGCCCTTAAAAATGGCATGTTTTTGACAACTGATCATCGGAGGGTGTTAAAAATGTGTCTCGTGAAACACGAGCCAATCCATTTCCTTTGTAACTTAAGATACCGCGACAAATGATCTTGTTTCGTATACCATAGCAAGGGTTTTTGCATCAGTTGTACCTTGCAGTTTCAACAGTGGAACATCGTAGTTTCCATATCTGCAACTGTTCCTGGAACAAGCATTCTCAGAATTTTAGAAATAGGAATTGGATATATTTCCATGCTTCACAAACTATCAAGAATTAGTGGAATAAAATAATAGTTCTCACTCTATTCCATTTTCGTACCGAATATTTATTTAATTCTTGCTTGTGCCGTGAGTGTAAAGCAGCGTTTCTTAACCTATGGTACGCGTACCACTGGTGGTACGCGAGCTAAGTAAGAAAATGAAAATATAATATTAACATAAATAAGTTTTCCCTAAGAATTAGAATTAGTGGCACGCCAGCTAAAAAGGCTGAGAACCCGTGGTATAGAGCAGTGGTTTTAACCTCGGTTACGCGTACCCCCGGGGGTACGCGAAGACATCTTAAGAGGTACGTAAAATTTAAAATATATATATATATATATTATTTTCTGATAAACACTGAATAATCAGTAATGTAATTTATTTAATTTATTTTAGATGTACGTAGATTATATACTATGTATAACTTGAATTATAAACCAACAACTTTGAGGGGTACAAAGTTGAAGAGAAATTATATCTGGGGGTACGCGAACAAAAAAGGTTTAATCCCACTGGTATAGAGCATAATATTACAGATGGACAAATTTTAATTAATTAACTGGCTCATAAGTATACCAAGGCGTGCTAAGAAGGGAAGTTTTTTTATTTAATCAAAGTAATCGTGTGAACTATAGGAGTCACCAGACGCCTTCCGAGCTGGGCTACCTATTTCCCAGGCTGCACTGGATTCGGCACGGTCAGGTGAACATCGGAGCGGACTGGTCCTTCGGTAGCCGTCTCAAAAACATTCACTGTTATCGATAGCTATTTATCGATCCTTACTATGAATATCTGTGTTGTATTTTCCTTCTGGCTCCCCCCTTCATTATTACCACTAATTTTGAAGTTAAATCTTCCTACCTCGCGAATTTGAAAGCGTGGATGTGATGGAAGATATAATGTTTTCTAAACTGTATGTTGACGTCACCACTGTAAGTTCCGCTCTCATCCGCTCGCCCAGCGCTGACAGCACGCAAGAATCTAGCTACTACAGCGCATTCAATTAGACTTTCTCACACTTTGCATAAATGTACTTATTTATTTATAGTTTATTTAACTATGTCTTTCAACAACTGTACAGTGTAGAATGCCTAATTTAAGGTACTTGAAAACAAACAGCCTGCAGTGATTTAGTTTTCAGCAACATAAAACGCTTCACTGTTTGGAATGGAGTAATGCAAAGTGTTTGAGAGGAAGACAGCTGCAACGTTTGCAGGTGCCTGCACTGGGAAACGTGCCAGACCGAATGACAAAGAGCATAGAGGGAGACCACGAACAGCAAACGATGAGGTTAGCCGAAATCGTTTTGATGCAATTATCAAGGAACATCGTTCCGTTTCTCAGTAGCCAGTAACAAACAAGATTGCTGTTTCACGTGAGCGAGTGAAGGATACTAAAATCTTCTTACCAGATGGTTACTGAAATGGTCACTGAGGAAATAAAACAGAACAAGATGGATATATATCCATCTTGTTCTGTTGTTTACCAACAATAATTGTTCCGTTACGATCGTAAGGCTACACTGTGCCATATTGTCACCTGGGACGAAAACTGGGTGCACAATTTCAAGACAGAAAATAAAATAAGTCAACAGAATACCGCCATAAAGTTTCGAGCCCAAAAAAAAATGTTCAAGAAGAATATTATTTTTAGTAATTTTCCAGACGTTGACGCTTTGAAATCGTAGTTTATATCAAACATTTAAAAATCCAGTTCTTACGTCAAAGAAAACGCGTCTCCGGAACAACTAAAATATATAATCGCTACGTACGGAACACATAAACACACTTGCGGGCAAAGCCTCTATCTACGCAAAATTGCACAGCAGAGAATGTCGAGAGTACGAATTCATGTCTGTTGTGGGATTCGAACACAAAATCCCAGTTTTCGAGAGGTTCTGTGGCCATTTTTAAATGAATACAGATTAGACAGACGGAAACTGAAAACTGACAAGAGCATTATTACACAGTTTTATTCAAAAGAACAAGCATAACCATAACATATTGCAGACACATGAGCAGATATGTGCGCGTTACTTAAATTAATCATAAGAAACATGATTTCAGGATCTGAATTAAATTCGACTGGCTAAGTACTGGATCTAATAGATGTTTTTTTTTTGTAAATACAGTAACGCATCTCCGGCTTATACAAATACAGAAAAAACATTTGGCTGTAACAGACAGCAAGGAACTTGTATAATTAAATTATTCATTTTTTTTAAATGCTATACATCAACACAGCGCTTAGCATTTACATTTGTATAAATTAAGCACATATAACAAGCATGTTCTGAAGAGCCCTTACATCTGGACGTTCGCCTTGTTGAAACAGTTGAGGGGAAGCTAAGAAATTGATACAATGATCTTGAGTGACACATATGAAAGATTCAAGGCTTACCAATCCCTGTCGAGAGGTGGCAGTAAATGAGCCATGCAATGACGTGGGACCTTAAACTGAGGGACGTGACACTGGGAGATCATATCGCCACTGTCGGAGTGGGGTCGATAAATGTTAAGAACTTACTTAACCTTCTCGTACACGCAAACACCAGCTGCCGTTTCTGTGGAACACAAACAACGCGCCCCTAAAGGTATATTAAAATTTTCAGTACACTTATGTTTCAATCGTATTCTTTCTTAGCTTCCATAACACACTAATCATTACATAAATTAATTTCAGATACAGAATCATATTACATATAACACTTTGTGTAGTCAGAAGAATATTGCTTTCATTAGTTATGCATTTACTACACCAGAAAAATAATTGTTTTTAAAGTTACAAAATATAGTAGTACCTGAACTTAAATTTGTTTAATTTACAATTCATTTATTATCCCGACATTTTCCTATAAACAGTGACGACAACCATCAAACACGAAATACCAGAAAGTAGTTTGCCGGTCGGAAATATAACTGTGGAATTAAAGTCACACAATTAAAGACGCTATAAATATTAAGCACAATCACACGGACTTTATAGGCCTATGTGAGCCTTCCTTATTCTAAAGAACATTCAGACAAACATCGCGACGTAAATCACCCTTGTGCTGCCATCTGCACCGGACAGACAAGTGAAATTAATGCAGGCGAACAGAAATGGAAGACGATTCAGAGCTGTCTCGGTCGGTATGACCGAAACGCGCATGCGTAGATCTAATCTTCAGCCAACACTTCTACGACACAAGGACAGACAAATTAACCTTCACGAAACGAAGATGGTCTTAGCAAATCAGAAATTGTTGCGTTGTTTTGTCTCACCAGTGCTGCCAATTATTCGACACGTCACAGTTGATAACGGATCCAAGGTCCCCAAAGAAAGGACTTGAACAGCCTTCTATATTATTCATTCTGTATTACGTCTATACAGAGGAGCGGAGATCAGTAATTTTGCCCGATTGGTTAAGCATTATTCTGCTGTTTTAGCATAATTTGGGCTGGAAATGATGTGTCTGAGTTTATTACCCATCAAAATAAATGCGGGCAACTATCAGTATGCTAGTTACAGAAAGTAAAAAAAAAAAAAACTTTCCAAGTAGTAATTTCTTCTCGTAATTTGGTAAAACTTCATAAAGGTTTTCCTGATGCCGTGAAAATTTCGTAAATAAATTAATTCATCTATCCATTCGGATCTAAGACAGGACTATCTAATGTGTTTATAAAATTAGGGCTTCTTAGTACATTTCCATGGCAACCTACAATGTCGGATGTTAGAAAGCCAGGAACAGAAACGATTATATGAAACTATCACAGTGCCCGCAGTTTTACTACAGGGAAATTCGACAAATGTTTATAT
Source organism: Zootermopsis nevadensis (assembly GCF_977971745.1). Taxonomy (NCBI): domain Eukaryota; kingdom Metazoa; phylum Arthropoda; class Insecta; order Blattodea; family Termopsidae; genus Zootermopsis; species Zootermopsis nevadensis. The sequence continues at coordinate 10,248,890 of NW_028259154.1, read as the reverse complement.
TTCTTATCAGTATTTACTGCACTAAAGCTTACCACAGGCTTGATCATTCGATATGTATGAATAAATATCATAAAAATTATTATTGTTGAATCACCCTGATGACGGAAGCAGTATGACCTCCGAAACATTGATAAACATCTACCAGACTACACAGCGCAACAACCCAGAAGACAGAAATCTTCATACTCTGATGACGGACGCAGTATGACCTCCGAAACGTTGGTTAACATCGACCAGACTACACAGCGCAACAACCCAGAAGACAGAAATCTTCATAATCATCGCCCTGATGACGGAGGCAGTATGACCTTTGAAACGTTGGTTAACATCGACCAGACTACACAGCGCAACAACCCAGAAGACAGAAATATTTAAGAATTGATTTTTTGCTGTTCCAATACGTGGTTCGCCGTGAGCATGCAGCAACTTCTCTGACAACAGTGCAAGCCGTGTTGCCTATAGCAGACGTAAAACTATAGTTGACACCCGTCTGTACTTGTCTGACTGGCAAGCACTGTCATATGCAATAATACTTCTCTCCTCTTCACGAGCGGTTCGACAAATTGGATTATATTATTTGTATAAAACCCACAGTAAACTGCACGTCTCCGTCTGGAAGCTTTTAACTCAACGGGTTGTTCTTATTTTATTACTTAAAAGCATTCAGCACTCAAAATGTAAATTTCTGCGCTGAATATTATACGTACTTTGAGAACTATTCTACTCAAAATCTTGAAAACATTAATTCTTTTTCTTAAGCTTTGTTTTCTTTTTACTTCTTTCTTCACTATTCTCCTTCTTCGCCCTCTTTCTTCAATTTTTTTAACTTCTTATAATTAGTACAATTTTCTCCATTATATTCCTGATACTCGATATTCATCTTCCTCTCTTCCCTTATTATTTTCCTCTAACTAACTAACTAACTAACTCAGCAAAACAAATATCTGCTTGAGAAGCTAATAGGACGCTCAAGACATTCCCAATAATAAAAAAAAATATTGGCGTGTTAAAAATCGGCCACCACTGGTCCCTTTCCTGGGGCACATGAATGCATTTCATACCCTTTTCATATTATCTTACCATCCATGCATAGGGATTCCAAATTCTTATTTCCTTCGTAATTTCTAACCAAAGTTATCGCTTCTCTTTCGAGACCTTATTCGTAAAGTTATGTTATTCCCTTAACGTGTGAGACCGAGTTTCACACCCACACAACAAACAAATAAAATTGTCAACAGTAAAGAGCAGAAAGTGACGTGTCCCATTCAGTTCTAATCCTTTGTCTTCCTGGACCATCCTTAAGGCATATTCGGATCCACACCACACTCCGACCTTGTCCTATTTCTCAATTCCCTCCGTCTTCATTTCAGTTCCATAATTAATCTTCTTCTCCTACTTATTCTATCTCTCAGTGTCTTCATTTCCTCCTACCATTCATGCCTTTTATTCTATCGACGACATTACCTCGTTCATGATGTTGTTATTATAATTATCATTATTATTATTCCATCCATTTACCCGTTTATAGGGTATTTACTTCTGTATACCCGAGACGAACCTTGTCCCTAAGGTACATCCTGCAGCAGCTGTTTCCGAAATACATTTTGTTTTTAATGTGTGCTACATGTATTATAAAGTTTTACTGTTAGAGATGACTACATATTTTACGACAGCGTCTTTCGAATGCTGTATGAAGTTCCCAAAATGGCAGATTTCTGAAGTTCCCTGATGTCGTGCTCGCCCGGAATGTTGGTCAGATATTTTATAAGTGACTTGGACACAGTTCCTGTTTCTCCTGTAATTATTGGGCTTATTTTCGCTTTCACATTTCCACATTCTCTGTATTTCAATGAGAAGGTCCTTGTATTTCAAGATATTCTCCGCTTCCTAATAAATTCCTGTCAGTAGGTGTTGCTTCATTATTATTATCATAATTATTATTATTTTATTCCTTTTTCCTTAATTGTTTCTTGCGTATTTTAATTTGATTCCCGTTATTTTCTCTTTCACATTTTCAATCACATTTTTATAAATATTTGTTTTAGTACTTTTCTTGTCAATATTTTTCTAACCTTCATCTGTTTCTTTCCGTTTTTCATTTGTAGCCCTCATTTGATTTCAGTCTTTAACCTTGTTTTACAATTCTTTTCTCTCCATTCCTTCATTGTCATGTCTTCCTCTTTTATCTTTGTTTCTTTCAACTGTATCTCTTTGTTTTCTGATCGTTCATCTCACTTGCATTACCTGCTCGCTCCGCCATCTTGTACTTACAAATTCGATTACAAGTAATCGAATGGTCCGGCCACAATTTTATTGCTGAACAATTTTATTGGACCAATAAGCCTACAGGCGACCATGAAGTCTATGCTCTGTTATTTACGGAATTCAGTAGAGGGTTTCATAAAGTATGAGCGTCTTAATGGCTGGCTTGCGGTCAGCGCGACGTGTTATGGTCATTCTACTTTATGGCATTCGGCCATGTTTGTTAACGATCATAAATATTCCAAATACCTAAGATACCGATTTCTCACATTTCAACCCATTGTCTAGATTCGAACCGAATATTTTCGTAAATCTACTCTGCATGGATCTTAACTTGACCGACTTTCGACCTCCTCACATATGACATGGTTCTTAATCTCTTCAAAACATTTGGTAAAACTTCTAAGAAGCCCGTGGACAGCAAAACACACAAATACAAACGTAAACACCAATGCCTTAAGCGGGATTCGAACCAGTGTCTGAGTGATCAAACCCCACGCCAGCAGACCACGTGGCCAATGTGATTGGCTAAATTTTGCGACTAAATCACGCATTTTACAAGTAAAGTAATAATTACCAAAATTCGGAGAATAATTATTCGAAGAATTATATACGTCGAAGATAGAAAGGTTGGTAGAAAACTTCACAAAATGTGATCATTTAGGAAGCAGAATGATACAACTAAAAGGCGAATTGTGGAATTACGTGATTATATGAACGTATTTGAAGTGGCCCAGGAAAGATATGACTTCAAGGACTTTCTAATTCAGTAGCAACAGGCTAAAACGAATGAATATTTAATTATTTTACTTGTTATATGGTTTATTTAAAAACACTACAAATAACTCAGGTCATTTCTCTTTGTCGACTGTGCGTTATAACATACAAAATTATTCTTTTGGATTTGCTCTTTGTCTAATTCATAAAATTATAAAACTACGACGTTTCGGAGACTATATTCTGCTTTCATCTTCTTATGATTCTTATGATTTTATAATTCAGACGATGGACAAATTACAAAAGGACTGTGTATGATTTGAGGTTTTCACATCGATGAATCGCCCTGATGACGGCGGCAATATTATCTCCGAAACGTTGGTAAACATCTACCAGACTACACGGATCAACAACCCAGAAGACAGAAATCTTCATACTCTGATGACGGAGGCAGTATGACCTCTGAAACGTTGGTAAACATCGACCAGACTACACAGCGCAACAACCCAGAAGACAGAAATCTTCATACTCATCGCCCTGATGATGGAGGCAGTATGACCTCTGAAACGTTGGTTAACATCGACCAGACTAACAGCGCAACAACCCAGAAGACAGAAATCTTCATACTCTGATGACGGAGGCAGTATGACCTCTGAAACGTTGGTAAACATCGACCAGACTAACAGCGCAACAACCCAGAAGACAGAAATCTTCATACTCATCGCCCTGATGATGGAGGCAGTATGACCTCAGAAGCGTTGGTTAACATCGACCAGACTAACAGCGCAACAACCCAGAAGACAGAAATCTTCATACTCTGATGACGGAGGCAGTATGACCTCTGAAACGTTGGTTAACATCGACCAGACTAACAGCGCAACAACCCAGAAGACAGAAATCTTCATACTCTGATTACGGAGGCAGTATGACCTCTGAAACGTTGGTTAACATCGACCAGACTAACAGCGCAACAACCCAGAAGACAGAAATCTTCATACAAAAGGACTATTTTACAATTTTGCTCACAGCTCTTCCTGGTGTGAAAGGGTGAGCAATTTGAAGAGAGAAAGGCAGCGAATGAATAAGTGAAGACTTGGGGGGGGGGGGGGCTAGTGAGTCAACGACAGAGGATTGGGAGCTGAGGGAATGAGAAAGAACAGTCGCATATTGGAACTTGATGAAGAAGGAGGAAGCAGAATTTAAAGTGTAAGCTGTCTCCCGGACAGAATCTTCTTTGTTCCTGGGGCATCAAATTCCAGCCGTCGGTGTCCCAGTAATCTTCACCACCTTCAGTGGTGTTTTATCAATTACGGAACGTCTCCGTCACCCACTTTGCCCGCTTTCTAAAGACAGAATGTCCCGTTGACCTGCTTTAGTTTTCATCGTGAGGATTAGACATCCATTCGACTCCTCGTTCCTAGCTAAAGGGTATGCGCTCATGAGGAAAACAAAAATATTGTGCCCAGCTCCTGATTTTTTATCATCTTACTGCAGAAGTGGAAACCGCAGAAACATTGCATAAAGTAGATTCCTTACATTGTTTTCATTTGTAGTCTATTCAGCTTCAAGGATATTACAATGCTGCATGCGTAATTGTGAATTGTGTATTTCGAAGGGTGTCATAGCATGTTTTAAGGATCTATTCCAACATTTTACGGAGAATATTTAAAACCCCTAAATACCATCAGGATAGCCTCGTCCCGGACATGATAATTCAGCAAACAATAGATTCTACACTTTACTTATTGTCACGACTCTAAACATCACCAGTGCCTATTTTTAAAGTAGAACTTAAGTCTGCTATCTGCCACCTAACTGAAGACTGAGGCGGTGAGATTAACTGATTAATCGTATTTGTAATTGAAAACAGTTAACTTATTAACCCTATGTAATGCAAGCCATATGAACCAAAATCAAACATTCTTAATTACTAAACTCTTAAATATAAATGACAAATACGTACAGATTTAAAACATATGAGGATCTATTCTGCTATGAAATAACATCTAGTCAAAATTTCAGGTTTTAAAGGCGGCGAGGGTGAAAATGACTCTTCTGGGTTGTGGTGCATTCTTATTTCATCTTTAAGACGATTACCCATCACACTTATGCGCGACAACCCAGAAGACAACTATTTTCATATATTTGTTTAAATCTTGTCAGTCTAACCACAATAAAATTCCCATTAAATATTAAAATATTACAATAATTAACATTTAACATTATAATAATATATAATATTTTAATATTTAATAGGAATTTTATTGTGATTAGACTTAAAAGATTTAAACAAATTTATATTTATCACAATATGAAGCAACTTTATCATCTCAACTATTTTCATGTTACAATTGAGCGAAACCCAATTTACCGCCCAACCGTCTCCTGCTTTTAATGTGAAATTCAAATCGTTTACACAGTTTTATTCAGCTTCTTATAAAATCAGTTTTCCTCTAGTCACACCCAGTGTCTTGTTCGTATTTACGTCCACTCTTTTGATGTCGCAGAAAGTTAGGTTATAGCTCGATTTTAGCTGCAGAAAAAAGTTTCTGCATAATGTTGTTCTGTAGTATAAAGCTCAATAATTTCTAACACGTGTTTTCTAGCAATACTTACAAGTGGAACAACTAGTTCCATTTGTGAGTAGGAACTGAAATTACTGGATAGTCATTAAATCGATATGAAATGCAACATTCATTATGTAACAACACTCTATCGACTGTTAATGCTGCTTGGATTTTATGTAGAAATATTCATGTCATAAAAAGCGATCTAAATGGAGATGTAATGCCGTTTTCAATGTGTCAGGAAGATACATAGGTAGCCAGGAGCATCGGCGTTCTGTTGAATATTTATCAATTCTTTCTCGTCTCATTTCGTGCAGGGGTGTGTCTGCAACCGTGTGTGAAGCAAAGCCTATAAATATGGTTTACGAAACTAGGTCAACGTCCGGTTAACTGCAAAATGAGTTATTTTATATGTATATTTAATAAGAACATATTTCCGCTTATATCCAACTAAGGTTCTCAACCCGTCGACCGTGGGCAATACACGGCCAATAGATGAATTTTGTAGGACTTGAATGTGTATTTTTTTTGTAATATTGTATCAACTGTGTTGTACAAAATAGTTACTTGATGGCAGAAATTCAAGTTTAATTAATGACACCAAGTGATAGCATCTATTGCGTCAAATCAAGATCTTGTACTCGTCTTACTAATGAACACTGGACGGAATGTGTGTGAATCATAACAACAGAAAGTAACTCCGTTACTGAAATATTAAAGACGTGTCAAATTCCCCATTAATAATTATTTTGATAAAGAAAAATGTAATAAATTGGACTCCCGGGACATGATACGATATATAAACATAGTCCTAGATATATGATGTGAAGCTTTCAAGACGGCTTTCATTAATAAAGTCTTCTCGGGCTGTCAGCCGTGTTAGATGGTGATTACTCGCCGACGTTTCGAGGAACATCTCTGTCCTCATTTTCAAGGCTGTTGATTATGTAGCTACGAGCCACATAGCCCGAGAAGACCTTATTAATGGTCCTAGATCTCAAACAACACAAAGGACCTGATTCACGCCGTGTGGAGATCTACCTCCGTCATCTACAAGTCTCCACGGTGCTAATTTTATAGGTATCTATTGAAGTACCACAACTTTTTATAGCAATTGAACATAATACTATGAAGATGTATTATGGAATAGGGATATATTTCATGCTTTATATATCTCGGCATTAGATGAAGGAAATATGATCAGAATGCCACGGTGGTCTAGCGGTTAGAACGCTGGCCTTGTAATCCTGGGGTCTCGGGTTCAATTCCCGGCGGTGTCCGAATTTATAACTTGTGTTGGGCAAGGCCGTGGTCTAGGCAACACGGAGTTTTCCTCCGTGGCATCCCAACAATTACTCCATTCACACACAGAAGAAGGCAATGACAAACCACTTCTGGATCATCTGCCAAGAACGTATATGAACAGGTCCCAGTCCGAGAAAAGGATGGAAGGATCCTGTTCATATGGACCTGTCGTCAGACAGAACACTAATAATAATATGATCAGCTTAATGCTTCGGGCGATTTATTTCAAGAACCCTTTAGACAGAATGAGAGACAATTACAGTAGTCGGTCCTGCAATTTCGTAAACTTGTTTTTTCTCTGAAGTCATTAGGCCTACCATGGCAACGTCTCAGAGTGCACTTATAATTATGTAGTAAGCTACATTGTTTTAAATTTGGACAGCTATATCTCTGAACGTTCCCTAATCCCGTGCAGCTATTGCATACACTTTTCGCCGAATAAAAATTCAGTTTTTAAACTCCCTTTGATTCAACAGTTAATTTATATTGCTTCTGAAGTTGTTCTGTTCTGCCGCCAGTTAGCGTTGTATCGAGTTGCATCCGTTGCGCCGCGTAGCGACAAAGTGATTCCAGAGCGTGACGGATAACTGAGCTGAATTATAGCTCATCATTTGTTTACTATTTTAGTTCGTGTAATGCCTGCTAGATGCGCATTGGTTTCGTCACCATGGCGACGCACGAACAAAGGCGCATGGGTCCTTAATTTTAATGCTGGAAGCTTTACAACTTTGTAGTTGATGTTTTAAAAGTTTTAGTCTTTCGTGTCGGCTCTAATGGCTTTAATGCATATTTCATTTGTCGGTTCGCTATCACAAATAACGCGTAACGAGAGTTTGACGCGTGAAGCCAAGAAACAAATGCAATCTGTGACAATGGCGCGTGGATGCCCCAACTGGAGCTTATTGCTGTCAGTAAAATGTCGGTCTTGTGCCTCTTTTCATGAGTCTCCACAAGTAGACCTACGTTCATATCTTTCGCCCATGTTATCCCTTGATTTAATTACAATTGTGTTGTGTACGGCGCACAGATTATAAAACTCCTCATTATTTACGTAATTTTCATATTGATTCTTCTTTATTGAGCCCAAATGTTCTAATTAGCACTCATTTCTCAAGCAAATTAGATCTGTAAATTAAATATGAAAGTCTGTGACAATGGTAAAAGTAAAGTAAAGTTTGTCGCACTATACGCCATGTAGGCGTTTGGGGTGAGAGGAGGTATAGCTCCTCTCTTCCTTCACCTCGGCACTAGACGGGGGTGAGTGGTCAGCATCACGCCCCGGCCGGCTTTACCCCCGGGAAAGGACCCCGGTACCCATTGTGGAGGAGTTTGGGTGGGCCCCAGAGTCGGTCTGGACGCAGAGGCTAGAGGAAAAATCCTCCGCCCCCGTCGGGGATCGAACTCCGATCGTCCAGCCCGTAGCTAGTCACCATACTAACTGAGCTATCCCGGCTCATTCTGTGACAATTGTACATTATTAAAATTAAAAACAACCTGGACATTATGCATTGTCTTAATATCTGGACTAGATAAGGACTGGCTTTGTCCGTTGGGCACAATAGAGCAGGTTTTATATGACGTCTTTCCAATTTTCCTAAGGAAATTAGCTACAAAACTAAAAAAGAGACAGAAAGAAGTAATTATAGAAGATGGACAGAACAGAATTGTATCTGAACCGTAATTTAATTTTCATATTTTTAACAGCAGACACAATAACGGGGCAGACTGCCCTTCCAGCTGGTAACATACGAGTATGACACTTCACGACATAAACACAACTTCAGGAGACAGACATTTATTTACAATCCAAAATGTCTCTGCCATTAGCAATTGCCTCAGATACAACGAGTGTGTTACTTGGAAAGCAGAGACGCACTCAACTTTTCTTTTGGAACAGTAGAGCATCAATCATACTCCCACGTGAGACAAAAAGTTGGGCAGTGTCACGTCGTCATGACAACAAAACAAAGAGCGAACGCCCACATTCCGCATTACCTTGTTTACAAGCACCTGCAAACTTCAGTTATAACCACGAAGCAGGAGACAGACTAGTTTAGTTGGTGAAGTAGTGACTACGTTCTAAATGATGGCGGTTCGATTCGAGGCCATAATTATTTTCTTCGTCTTCGCCACGATGTTTTGACCGCTCCAGGCCCCACTAAACTTCGTATCCAGTGTTTATAGGGGTCTCTTTTCTTTGGCCTAAAGCGAGAAGCTGATTATTTATCTCAATCTAGTACCAACGTTGAGATGAATGCATTCCCCCATAAGTCGTCATATTGTGACGCTTAATTAAGGATTACCGCCACGGTGGTCTAGCGGTTAGAACGCTGGCCTTGTAATCCTGGGGTCTCGGGTTCGATTCCCGGCGGTGCCCGAATTTATAACTTGTGTTGGGCAAGGCCGTGGTCTAGGCAACACGGAGTTTTCCTCAGGGGGCTTCCCCGGTTTCTCCGTGGCATTCCAACAATTACTCCATTCACACACAGAAGAAGGCAATGGCAAACCACTTCTGGATCATCTGCCAAGAACGTATATGAACAGGTCCCAGTCCGAAAAAAGGATGGAAGGATCCTGTTCATATGGACCTGTCGTCAGACAGAACACTAAATAATATTAAGATGAGGTGGTCTAGCAGTTAGAACACTGCCCTTGTAATCCTGGGGTCTCGGGTTCGATTCCCGGCGGTGCCCGAATTTATAACTTGTGTTGGGCAAGGCCGTGGTCTAGGCAACACGGAGTTTTCCTCCGTGGCATCCCAACAATTACTCCATTCACACACAGAAGAAGGCAATGGCAAACCACTTCTGGATCATCTGCCAAGAACGTATATGAACAGGTCCCAGTCCGAGAAAAGGATGGAAGGATCCTGTTCATATGGACCTGTCGTCAGACAGAACACTAATAATAATAATAATAATAAATTAAGGATACAGACATCATCTTATTAGTCCCCGGGTTATGTCAGTACCATACAGGGGTATATGAATTCGGCAAATCTCGGTTTACGAACGTTCGCTATAACGAAAGTCATAATTCATTCAAAATTTCTTAAAGTCGCCAATAGAAAAAATTTCTCATAAAACGAAATGCCAAACGTATAGTGATCATAATTGTAATATTTAAATAAATAAACTTTTAAAAAATATATTTATTACAATAATTATCAGAAAATTATTGTATAATAATTATACTAAACTGTTCTTGATTAATAAAACTAATCTTTTCTTATTTAATTTTACGTTACGTATCGTATACGATAAACCGTAAATCATATATACATTATAATAAAACATTTTGTATAGATCATTCGATGTTTAATGCATGGTTTTAATGCTTTAAAATGACTGCTAACGTACACGATACGTATCGAAAAAGCTCAGGAATGCATGATACACATAACGAACAAAAACGTATAACGAACAACAACTTGGCAAAGAACTCGTTCGTAAACCGAGAGTTTCCTTTAATTTTTTTTTATTTGTTTCCATCATGGCTCCGAACGTAGACACCAAACCACTGGTCAAAGCGAAAAGAATACCAATCCGGAGTCAGAGGTGGATATGAACAGTCTACGTTGTACAGCAGAGTGAAGTTTACTGTCACTCACGTAGATAAAAATTGTTAGTTTCCTGTTAAGCCAGTTTCATTATTTAAATTAATTTTACTTACTTAAGTTACCAAAATACCTACATATGATTATAATATTTATGTATTTATTCGTTTATATATTTCAGACTGAAAATGTGTTGGGTAGAGAGAATTTTGAGTGGCTAAGAGTAAATATAAAGATAATATTAAAATTAACCCTAAAGGATGATGGTCGGGTATGTAATTGAAAATAGCAAAAATTCGTGATCACAGTGAGAAATTTTGTCGTTCAGTAAAACGAATGACCATATTATTTAGTTATGTTTACTAAACGCCATTTATATTAACTGCGAAGTTACACTGGATTGACGGACGAAAAACCACGAAGTATATTGGACACCATACACGATGAAGGACTCATGACAAAATTAAAGGCACGTATGTAGAGCCTATCTGTGAGTCTCATTCAACAGTAAATAACGTCTTAACGCCTGTGACTTTCTGGGGTTCCCTCACAACCGAATTTATTACGGGCACCAGGATTCCAAAGTGTGGTCTCTAGAAGCGAAGTCCAAGTTGAACTTTGACCATTTAGTTTCGTGCCAAGTGAAGATACCCGTAGGATCAATACGGACCGGCCGGACAGCACAAATGGCGGTCTTGTATTTCCGCGAGTACACTACCTTGTAAGTGGAGTCAGTATAGACCGCAAAGTTCAATCTCCTCGTATGTCCTTCTTTCTCCCAAATTTGTATCGCCTCATGTCAATTCAGTCAATGGTAAGCATATCTTACACACGCCCATCCTCTAAATTAATTTTAAATATCTATCTCAGTCAATGAGGCGACATGAATTTGCTGGATTACCGACGTTCGAATCCCGTGTCCGACACCGAGTCTCCTATCCAGTGGAAGAGTGTGACTTGTTCGAAAGTGTTAGCCAAATCTCGAGGTAAGAGTCGTGATTATTTTGACAGTTCAATATAAACATCACACTTCATCTTCCGTGATACAAGACCACAGGTCATAACACGGTGTTAGCCATGCTAACAAGGTTAACATGAACGTTTCACTTCTGTTCGTTTAGGATGTGTGCACGGTGTAAAGCGACCTGCGTTGCTCACACAGCTTCATCCAACGCCAAGGTTAAGATGCCCGGAGCTTCAAGACATTTGAAAGAAACAGCTGAATCAACTTAATAGGTCCTCTGGGTATGAACGATGTGTAGACTTGAAGATGGAAGCAACATATTTCTCCGAAACGTTAGTATCTACCTACAGGACCACGCGGTGTTAATACCAATGTCGATTTTTATAGCCTTCAGAACCTCAAATCTCATTCATAGGTATTAATTAGCGTTTAATGAGATGACAGTTATGTTAGTTTAGTTATAATCATTGTTTCGGGAAATAAGAGTGATCTATTTCAATGTTATTATCTGAGCATTCACCTGGAACGACTGAGGAAATCTACGAAAATTCACAATGTCAGAATAGTCTCTTTACATATCGAGATTTAAACACATGGTCCTCAACACATGAGTGCAGATGTACTGACCTTTATCTTGGGTCAGATCCGATAGGTGGAGAAGATGATGGTAAACCATAACTACCACGTCACGAAATTGCTGAAAGAACGTAAAGATTACTTTATATTCTTTCAACTGTTATCACTTCAACAATTTTCAGCCTTTCCAAAGCCAATTTCAAGCACTATATAATTTCAATCGAGTCCTTCTTTCGATAAGGTTTTTCTCGTTCGTAAACTGATTTTACTCCAACTGTTTGAACAGCGGAATCCTTCAGCCACAAATCACTTTAACTGCCACACTCCACAGACGTTTCAGATAAGGAAGGACAAATGGCACATCCTTAACGTTCCCACTTTATGAACTTTAACGAGCGCTTTCGTAACAGACAGAGAGACTGACCAAGTCGACGCACAGATTTTTACTTGTCAGAGAATAATGTTTCTTTCTGTGCGTACACATGGGCTATAACTCGTGCCGGAATTTGTCGCGGTCCTTCCTAATGAATCACACCAGATGTCTCTCTATGTTTCCGGCCACAAAAACAAGAACATCGCGTCCCACGCTACAAATGATAAATGGCACAAAACGCGAACGAAGCGAAACTCAGCTGGCTTTTTCATTCTTGCTTTTTAACGACGTTCTTTGAACTAAATATATTTCTATATGTATATATACCTACAACGATTGTGATGAAAATTTGACCTTGAACGGTGAGGAGTTAAGCATTTAGAATGAAAATGGCGTTGTCGTGTCTTAAAGAGTTATCTGGACACTCCCCTGAACACAAGAGAGAGATGGCCACATACAACCTTCGTCGAGTCACGTAGTAACTTTACGTCACCAGTACATCAATGTGACTGGTAGATCTAAGTTCCTTTCGGCTTCTGGGTTCCCACTTTTCAAAGCATCAGAAGAAAACTTTCATTGTAATCAATTGTAACATAGACTTCGTTTCACTGACTACAATATCAGATGCAGCCGAAAGATGACTGTATTCTTAAATGTTACACACTATAATCTGGTAGAAGTTTACTGACGTTACAGAGGTGCGGCCATCATCAGGGCGATAAAATCATCGCCCTCGTTGTAGAAGTAAACAACTCTGAAACGTCGGTAACTTGTACCAGATTATACTGTGCAAAATTTAAGAATAGAGTCATCTTTAAACTTGGCTGCCTTCAGAATCTGAAATTGCATATTTAGCCTAATTCTCGCACTGATGTACGGTAATAAACTGGAACGCTGTATTTTTATAAATGACTGTGGATTGTAACTTTTAATCTTGGGACCGCAAAGAAACTATAAAGGATTTTTCAAACAATAAGTGTACCAGTCACTTTACGAAAAAGTGTGGACAAAGTAAGTAACAACATTTATCACGAAATCAATCGTGGTATTTTGAAGGCAAACATGGAAACAGGCTGGATATTGGGAGGGGGGGGGGGTGTAAGCCAAGTATCATCACGGCTGCCAACCATATTCAACTGTTGTAACCAGCAAACTTACAAATAAAGTGAGTAGTATAAAATTGTTTACAAATAATAACATTAGCTTATTGATTATTGACTAGAATAACAGCAGAAGGTTTAAGCCACTCTGTACTCAGCCAGTATCCGAAGAAACAAAAACCAATCGAAAGCGCGAAATCGTGACAGACACGCGAACAGCTCTACTGGCCGAAATCTGAAGTTCTTATGGCGATGAACATGTCAATGTCGTGTGGACGTGTAGGAAGATACTAACATTCAGCTTTCAGCCGTGAAGATATAGGAAGTGTATTCCTCCGAAACGTTGGTATCTACCTACAAGTTCACACGGCGTTACAAACCAAAATACCAACCGCGACATATCTACTTAACACTGATTTTCTCTCGGTATGTCGGTGTTACAAATATTCAAAAGTTTTAAAATACAGTGAATTTAAAGTTTTGATTCCTAGGTGTTCAAAGAACGTCATTTATATTTGGCAAAACCCATGTAAGTGTTACAATTTTTAACCTCCCACCCCAAAATAATTATTTTTATATGTTCTTCAAGCTCTCGCGTAAGCATAGATCAAATTGTGGACCCGTCCATGACTGTCTGTAGATCTCGGGCGCCTTTGTGACATCTTTCGAATAAGAGTAATCTAAGTCCACAGTTTATCTGAGCCACGATTATCTGTTGACGTCACCGTCTGTCTTGTGGCTTATGAAAACACCGGAATTTCAACGTGCTACAGACTGTAGGATTACTAACATGTTATATAAAGACAATGTTTTTGAACTGCTTTTCGCTCGACTGTAATATCGTAGCGACAAAAGCAGAGAATCTGCTTCCAACGGAACTGAGTAAGTTTCCAGAAGTTTCAGAATCCCATTTCTGAATTTATAGCAGAGTTCAAACCACTTTCCACCAACAGCCAATATAAAATAGCACAACTGTTTTAGCCTTTAACAGTTATCTCGTCGCGAGACTTTTCAACTTGTAAAACAATTTTGTCTCCACAGACAATCACCGAACATTGTGTGTGCTAAAAACTCACTCCTTCTCGACACTGAAGACCAACAACTTTTGGGATTGCGAAATATAAACGGCGTAAATACATATTCAGAGGACAGATAGGTGAATGGTAGGGCTGTATCCTGATGTCCCTTGGCATTTATCACAAATACAGACTCTACGCAGAGCGCAGCAGTGAATAAAATCCTTATGCAACTGCTGATCTATCATGTAGGGTAAAACACGGATGACACTGAATGCGGTAACACTCTGGGATTTATCATGGAGCAGAGCGAACTGCCATCTGTTTCTAGGCTTCGTATCACCACGAATTCTAGAGATGGAAATTATTACTTTTCCCCTCCCTAAATTTATTTGTTATTTAAACTAGTAGAGGGCATTCAGAACTTATGTCTTCCTCTGATTTTTTTAAAAAATATATTTTTATTTTTATTTCTTTACTGCAATTAGATTTGCACCCGGTTGCAATGGTCCTTACACTACACAATTACAACAAAATACATACAATATAAACAAGTACACTCCACAGAACACCCTACACACATTACTAGAACATCCACCCCTACAAAAACATCCACACCTTACATGGACACACTTACACACAATAAAGAAACACACATTCACTAAGTGATCACAATACTTTAGAGTAAAATATAAAGTCAGACCTCAGTACATATTACTTAATACTTTTATCGCAAAGAACTTCGAAACTAAGATACTTCACTTCACTTCACTTATCACCATCTAATCCCCATTTAATAATCCTTTGCTTGTAACTACTTTTCTGACCCTCTTTCAAAAGGTGCTTAATTTACAGGGGAAAAACGCTATCTATGATGACGTAATTAAATATATTATTGATCTCGGGTTCGATTCCAGGCGGTGCCCGAATTTATAACTTGTGTTGGGCAAGGCCGTGGTCTAGGCAACACGGAGTTTTCCTCCGGGGGCTTCCCCGGTTTCTCTGTAGCATCCCAACCATTACTCAATTCACACACTGAAGAAGGCAACGGCAGACCACTTCTGGATCATCTGCCAAGAACGTATATGAACAGGTCCCAGTCCGAGAAAAGGATGGAAGGATCCTGTTCATATGGACCTGTCGTCAGACAGAACATTTAATAAATATAATATCTTATTTATGTCGAGGTCAACAATAAATAGGAGTTATAACTGTGAAGATGGCTGACTTCTGAGTTGTTGCGCCATGAAGTCTGGTAGAAGTTTACCGACGTTTCAGAGGACAGTGCTGCCTCCATCTTCAGAACGATGATGGAGACAGCAAGTACCTCTGAAACGTCGGTAAACTTCTACCAGACTACAAGAAGCTAGAACCCAGAAGACAGTCGTATTCAGACTCATCGCCGTGAGAACTTCAAATCCTACAGTTATAAATTTTCTCCCGCAAAAGAGTCATCAGGGGGACAGATTTACTTTTGCTCTACGTCACGCAGACGTGATGATAAATCTTGTTACTGCCTAACGAACAGCTTTATGCAGATAACTGCAAAGTTTCATCTGTCGATAAAACAGTTGGGTCTATAGATCGATTTAGACATTATACCTTTTCAGATGGAAACCGAAGGGAATTTCTTTTTAATTTTTGGCCACTATAAAGGAAAGGCGACATTTGTAGCTTCTGTTCGAATTCGTAATTCAAACTTTTGTTCCGCAGATCGGTGAACTAAAGAGAAGGTTTTTGTGGTTGGCCACTTTTCGTCTAGGCAAATGGCAGAATATCCTATTATCACACCAATTCATGATTATCCCTCTTCTAAACGAAACAGCTCTGGAGTTGACCTCGTGCCATGATAATCACCTGTCCCTCTAACGCGCCGTTGAACAACGTAGCCTGCGCCACGCGCCGAGTTACATTCTGCTTGCCGGAAGGTCAGAGGTCACTTCGGTCAATTCCGTTGTGACGTAACAACTTTAATAAACGGAGTTCAAGAGTGGCCTCTGCCTTTATTCTGTCCAGCATTTGGTTTTATTTGCTCGCGATCTTCGTACAAAAAGCTTAAAATTATCAACAAAATATTGGAGATCTGTTTGCACGTCCGAATGTTTCAAAAATAGTCTAAAATTTTATATGGAAAATCTACGCTGTTTTTTTTTAAATTTAATTTAATTTCGGTCTTTATAGAATCCCTGATTTATATGGAGTTCATAATCGAACGTTATAATTCTTTTAATACGATCGCAATTCTGTGTATTTCAAAGGTACAAAGCGATCAAACAGCACAGCAGACAATTTTCACAAAACCTTTTTCAAAAATAAAATATACGACATGGAGAAAATATACCAGCCTTTCAGTAAAGCCCAGATGAGGTCTCGTTTCTTTTCTCTCTCTCTCTCTCTCTCTATTGCGAAAAGAAAGCGGGCAACAGAGTCGAAGCATCGGTCGTAATTGGATTCCGTTGCCAGGAAACAGAACACTTTATGGTGCTAACAAAGACAGGTATACAGTATTGTTGGAAACTTCGGTAAAAAGTTTCAGAGATGAGAAGTCCTCTTTCTAAGTGCACCTGTGCCCGCAAAGAACTCCTATGAGTCTGCATGCATAAACGTTCTAAGTGTCGACTTGTACTATCAGTTCAGATTTTGAATCTTGGAAATCCAAATATAGATTGAGTCAAAATATCGTTTATGATAATGTACAAGTTTCTGTCTGTCAGCAATAAGACACTTCCAAAGAAATTATAATTTATGTTACAGTACAAATAAAATGTCGAAAATCGGTGGTCAGTTAAGTAGAAACCCAAAATTTTGTTGTGATTTTTGAGTCCGTAAGTAATTATTTAAATGGTTTCCATCCTTTATCATTTTAGGTCAGAAACGTGAAAATAAACAAAATGCTATTTCTTACCAGATGTCCAAAAATATTACTAAATAAATTCTTAAACTTCATAGATCAAGAACATGCGTTAAAACCTAATAATCTAGGCATTCATTCATTTAATAACGCAACAAAGGGAAGTCCTTATTGAAAGGAGATACCCGTTCGGTTAGTTCAAAAATTTCCCAAAATTCCCCAACATGTCTTTACTGTGGTCACTAGAGCCCGGCACTGGTCTCTATCCTGAGCCAGTTTAATCCAGTTCATAGTCTCCACAAGATACAATTTAATATCAACCTTGTCGAAATCACGAATAAAATACATGCATTAGCGAGGAATATCGAGAAACTAATCGATGCTTCCCAGTAAATAACATAAAGATTTAAGACAGCCAATCTGCTGTTCACTTTTTTTGAACAACCATGCTTACTGAAATCTGCAATTCTGTGCCACACACAATAAAATGATAAAGCCAGACATACCTCATACTCAAACCAAATATAAAGAGTTTGGCCGAAATGTTTTCTAACGAAAAGCTATCACATCAGATATTTAAGGAGTAATCACAGTTTACCAAACGCAAAATCCTATCAAACTAGCTCAATGCAGAAGATTTATTAAGTAGCTGAGCCAGTCAATAAATTCCCCGCCTGCTACGGTAAGCCGGATAAACCCAATCCATATCCAAACTGTTTTTTTTAAGGATAATTACAGTATTATCCTCTATCTACATCTATATTAATATTTTACTCGCTCGTATTATTCTTCTCGTTTAATTAATTTAAAAATATTTCATGAAGAGTACAAAATGAGACATCGCGTCTGAAAATAACATTCTATTATCCCTCCGTCCAAAATATTCTCTTTCTCAACTGGTGCTCAAAATATCTCGTTTACCAAACAGCCAGGTACAAAGCAATAAACACACTTTCTTCTTTTTTTACGATTTTGCTGATAAAGCAACCACATTTTCTGTACAACGTCTTCATTAGCGATTACGGATTAGACCCCATTACCAGTTCCAGTTCAGAATTAACTTCTGAAACTATTAATTCTTGTCAGACCTTAGTAGAAGTCCTTTTATGGGAGACTGGTTCATCGCAAAACTTCTGCGTCCTGCACTCGTCCTCAACTCAAATTACACTTCGTTGTCTTCGTAAACAATGCCTCCAACACTTACTTACTTACTCCGTGAAACCGGGTCCTTCCTAAGTAGCCGACAGTCGCTTACCCACTCAACAAATCACCAAACATTTTAAATAACCCAAAAGTTCATACCGTGTTCACAAGAGCCCGCCACTGGGCACTATCCTGAGCCAGATGAATTCAGTCCGTAACAACCAATCCTATTTATCTAAGATCCATTTTAATATTATCCTCCCACCTACGTCTAGATCTTCCCAGCGGTCTCTTTCATTCTGGTTTGCCCACCAAAACCCTGTATGCATTTATTTTATCTCCCATGCGGGCTACACGCCCTGCCCATCTCATCCTCCTTGATTTGATCAGTCTAATTATATTTGGGGAGGAGTACAACTTATGACGCTCCAATCTTCTAGTAATTCATCCATCTTGGGCCAAAACATTCTCCTCGGCGCCCTGTCCTGTCAGACATCACAGGCCTGCCTTACATAAACTACAAGACACTCGGAATGTTTCGCAACATTTTGGTTTGGTTTCAGTGCAAATGTTAAAGTGAAATAATCATAAGAGTCAAAATTGCGCTGACGACCTCGGGAAACAAACGTGAGACCTGTGGCGCTCTCTTGTGCTGTAAATAAACAGTTTATATTTACTCACCGCTCTCTGGCGTCCAGACCCGAAGGGAAAGCGCTCTTGCGGAAGAAAAAGAAATTATCCTTTGCTCTGGAAACCGACAAGAGATCCGCGCCATTTTGCTCGTTACACAGGATTAGTCAGATTAACCAGAATTTTAACCACAATCAAACCACGTTTCCGTTGACCACTTACCTACGTCTCTACGAATGAAAATTTGGCATTTTATGATTTATTTGTTTTCTTTGTACAAATTTAAAGGGTATTAGGTAGGATATATCTGCATGTATGTCTCATGACACGAACTACACAACACATTTTGATTAAATTTATAATGTAAATTTGATTTTGATCTAAATCGGTCCACTATACGCCTATAATATATATGAAACACAAATAAATCCATAATATTCCTAACAATTCATAGCAAAAGAAATTGATTCGTGGAATAAAACTGATATCTAATTTAAATTTACTAATTTTCTCTCACATATTTTTAATAATGAAAACTTCATTTTAAAATATAAACAGAGCAAAACAGTTCATGACACATTGCAACGCAATACATCATGCACTTGATTAGATTCGTCAACATCAGAATTTATAATTATGAAATGTCTCATATGTACAGTTGATTGGTTTTAACAAAAATTGGTTTTAGCGTAATAAATGAACATAAATACCAGTGATGGGCAAAGAACTCGTTTGAAAACAGTATGCAAGTTACTCCAAAGTGATTATTTATGGTCACAGTTTTGGTGATTTCTAGGTTGTCGAAACTCATAGACGTTCTGATATAAAAACGGGCTGTCTTTAGCCGTGGCAGAGTTTGTACAAATCGTCCTCTGAAATTGGCACAGAACATTACATCAATGATCCCTCATTTCATTCATTTCCACTTCAAGGAATGGGTCACATTTGTCTGCTAGAGCCATCTAGTAGAGAATCAGGGAAGATATGGTTGAGAAATGACCACTGAATTTTGCTTACGAAACATCTCGTTCATGCTCGTATGGTTATTTTACACGCCGTAAATCTACGTCATGGGACTGCCAGCTTTACTTTCCCTACGAGGAGCCGGGTTTGAACCCTCCAACCTTAAGTCCAGTGGCGAGCACGCTAACCAGTAGTCCACCGAGGGCGACAAAAATGGTCCGTATTTAACCTACTCTAATGGTAACCTCTTATACCACAACACAACTTACATGTTACAAAATTCGGATATATTTAGCAATACGTTAATAACTAACAAAATGTATACATCAGGGCCGTTTTTAAGAAACTGACAGTCGCCTAAGCAGTCAAGAAATTCACCGTGAATTACTGAACTCTAAGATTCATTCCTGTGTTCAGAAGTAAAATCCGATCGATTTTAATATTATTCTTTTACCAAAGTTTAGTTCTAATACGTGATCTCTTCTCTTAAGGTATTTCAGCTAAGTATTGACAACTTTTCTTCTGTCGAATGAGTGCTTCATACTTTCCCTGCATCATGCCCCTTGATTTAATGCCCTTTATAATATGGCGAAAAGTACAGGTCATGAAGCTTATCGCTATGAAATTCCCCATAGCCTCCTCTTATATTCTCCCTCCTAGAAATAAGCAATCTGTTAATACGATGTTAAAAATAGGAATTAGTTCCTGAACAGGAATCAAACAAGGAGCAAAACTGGGAGAATAGAAGTAGCTTTCACGTTGATGAAAGTGTTCCACTTTTAAAGGCAGTAAAATCATGCGTATGGCTTCAAATTAAAAATCTTGAAGAGTGACAGAACTGACAATTATTTTAAAAAAACAAAAAGAAGTACGGTGTAATTATATAATTGCTTTTCTAACTCCAAAGAGCAGAATCCTCCATAAGATACAGGCAACTCTCGATTTACGAGAGAGTTCCGTTCCAAGACGTTGTTCGTTATGTGTATCTTGCATTCCTGAGCTTTTACGATACGTATCGTGTACGTTAGCAGCCATTTTTAAGCATTAAAACCATGTACTAAACATCGAATGGTCTATATAATACGTTTACAATATTATATATTTTAATAGGGAGAATCACCGATTTCTTTCCCACGAGAAAACATTTTACGCGACGTGGCATGTAAACCAACGTTTTTTAATGGTTAGATTAGTTAAATTAACCAAGAACAGTTCAGTATAATTATCATATAATAATTTTCTGATAATTATTGTAATAAATACAATTTTAAAAGTTTATTAATTTAAATCTTACAATTACGAGATGGTCGCAGATGGTGTTTGACAGGCTGACAAAGAAAGATTTCCAGGGATGCTTCCAGGCTTGGCAGCGGCGCTGGGATCGTTGTGTTCACTCCCAGGGGAACTACTTCGAGGGTGATGGATGAATTTAATACCTGAGATAAGTGTACGGGTTTTTATATGCGCAGTCTTGAAACTTTCCGATCGCACCTCGTAAATCTTACAATTATATTCAATGTACGTTTGGAATTTCATTTTATAAGGAACTCTATCTATTGGCGACTTTAAGAAATTTTGAATGAACTATGACGTTCGCGTTAACAGCTTTTTCTTGTTGGCATTGCTTGTTTACAGATGGTCGCCAATTACAATATTTACACATCGGGAATAAGAAATCATAACATGGTTATAAACAAGGAATTGAACAGAAGTGTTCACGTAGTCATGGCAAATTCGACAGATTCTGCCGGATATAACCAAGAAATCCACAAACGATGTACCAGCCGGGGATCTAAACTCACTAAAGAATATAAAACAATATTTACAATCGTTTAAACCTCGACGAGACGTTCGTTGTATTTGTGCTGAGTTCCATAACTAACCTAACTTTACACTGTCGAGTACGGTCCTACTTGAAGAGCAAATAGTACATATCACCTTTTACAGAACCCGAAAGTTCATTATCACTTTCACTACTTCTTATCCTGAGCGAGATAAATCAAACTCACACCGTCCAATCATATTTCCCTGAGATACATTTTAATATTACCCCCAATACACGTATAGTTCCCACTGTTAGAAACCTTCAAAACTACAGAAGATATTAGCAAACAAAGTCTTCGTGTTATACTTGCCACCAGACGGCAGCACTCACAAGAATCGGCCTCTGAATGTGGTTATTCTTGGTCTACTGATTCCTGCAGAACATATGTTAGATATAACCGTGGGAAAAGACTAAATACGGTGGCATCTGGAGGCAATTTTTCACAAGCGAGGAACGCGCAGCTACCGTGGGAAATTCTCTAAACGGATTCTGGAGTTGAGGTATATTTATTGTGAAACGCGATGACTTCCTAAGGAACTGTATGCACTATATAGTGACAAAGACAGAAGGAAAAGCCGTTATAATTCAGATAAACTTACACCAGAAACAGAGAAAATATCACTCACCGTCAGTGTGTCCAATTACAAGAAGTTTCGAATACATCAGCCACATTCGCAGTACAACAGACAAAGAAGAAATCCAACAGACCTAAAGTCACGCAAAAATTGTAAAGAAAGAACCAAAGACCTCAGCTCACAAAGAAAGAGACTAGATGCAAAGATAATCACTAACAACAGAACCAAAGGCAAGCCATTACGAATAAGACGTGATGGAAATGTAAAGAGGACGCGAGTAATGGTTATTGTCTTGAGTGTTTGCATTGGTACCAAATAGGCGGCACACAGAACGGAAATTTCCCCGTCTTGTGTGTCATTACTGTCTGAGAAGAAAAAGATTGGGCAAGTAAAGACATATCTGATATTAACACATCAGCGAATTTGAAGATGGCCGTCTTCTAGTTTGTTGCACCGTGTACTCTGTTATAAGTTTACCGACGTCTGAAAGGTGCTTGCTGCCTCTATCATCAGGGCGATCATTGCCCGAGTGTTTGAGAAGGGCGGTCATTGTCAGTGCGTAATATCGTTACCTTCGAGAAGCTGAAACCATCCTGAAGGTGTGGTCCCGAATACGTGTAAATATTAACATTTATATTTTAACTTATTTGGAAATGCTGTACAATGAAACGTCCCGTCAAACTAATTAGATCTTAGTTTACAGTAAATTGTTATTCTCCCATTCCTATATATCAGTCAAAAGTCCAAAAAAATATTTAGATCCCGATTTAACCACACCCTGAAGGTATACCTTTAATCATCGTCATGTTGATGGAGGGAACAAGAACGTCTGAAACGTCGGTAAACTCCTACCAGACACGGCGTAACAACATAGAAGACAGCCATCTTACGCATCAAGTTTCTCATGTCATCGCATATCGATACTAATCGATAGTCTCATAAATACGTTACTGAATTATAAACTGTATTGCAAAGGATCTATCATCAACAGTTAACAGCCACTCCGCTAGTGAAGACGTTTTCTACTCTCATTGCATTAAGAAGAAGTGGTAAGCCCTATCTCTGCAAAGTTAATTATGTCGTATTAAAGTAAAACTTTTAAACAACTGAAAACCCCATAGTCATTAAATTTGATACACGTACTGTAATGGGCTTCCTCTATCCACTGACATACTTGTAAACAATTTTTTATATCTTTTATAAGCTACAAGTTTCAACATTTTAAATATATAATTATTTTAAAACTTTATGGTTTTATGTACCAGATTGTATAATATCAGTAGCTTCTATCGCCTATATGAGGTGCGATCGGAAAGTTTCAAGACTGTGTCAATAGCGGGCGAACCGGATGTAGTACGAGCTTCTGCCTTTAGGGGGAGCGGCCTACATTCATAGTGAATCAGTGTGCCAGCCGGCATCATCGAATTAGCATTTGTTTCTTACCTACGGGCGTTTTGGTAGTGCATTACACCGACCCTCCTTCGATTTAGGATTTTCATGAACAAAGAGTGTGCATCAAATTTTGCCAAAGACTCGCCAAAACGGCTACGGAAACCTATGAAATGCTAAAGCAAGCATTTGGGGAGTCCGCAATGGGTCGTGCACAAACTTTTGTGTGGCATTCACGTTTTAAAAATGGCCGAACCTCTGTCGATGATGACGAGCGTTCTGGACGACCATCTTCGAGCACAACGCCCGAAAATGTTACGAAGATTCGGCAGGCCATTCACGAAGATCGACGTCGTACCATCAACGACTTGTGCGACATTGTTGGGATAGGCTATGGGACCTGTCAGCTGATTCTAAAGGAAGAACTCCACATGCGACGCATCATGACAACGCGCCAGCGCACACCGCCCTCAAAGTTCGCCAGTTTTTGGCCTCAAACACCATGGCTGTTATCCCGCACCCTCCTTATTCGCCGTGTGACTTCTTCCTCTTCCCAAAGATGAAAATTCAGCTAAAGGGAAGGAGATTTGAGACGATAGAAGAGATTCAGGCAGAATCGCAGATGGTGCTTGACAGGCTGACAAAGAAAGATTTCTAGGGATGCTTCCAGGCTTGGCAGCGGCGCTGGGATCGTTGTGTTCACTCCCAGGGGAACTACTTCGAGGGTGATGGATGAATTTAATACCTGAGATAAGTGTACGGGTTTTTATACGCGCAGTCTGGAAACCTTTCGATCGCACCTCGTAGATCGTGACAAAAATTTACCTTTATATACAAAAAATAAAGTTTCAAGATAATGCAATATTATAAAGAATCTGTTTACAAGTATATTACTATGAAAAATGGCAGTAGATACAGGAATCCCATAACTGCATGCGTGCCAGTTTTCATTACTGTAGAATTTGTAGCTGTTTATAAAGCGCCTTTATATGACACTATTAATATTGCGGAGAATATGGAGACGTGACTTACCACTTGTCCTTAAGGTCCATTACTTTGTACACAAAACGTCCGAACCTCTACGTTTTTCTTGCAAAAGTTGAATCGAGTTCAGTTCCTCGTAAACTATTTTTCAAATAAACATATTAATATTATTATCCCATACACGCTAAACACAAAAAATCGAATAATATAACAAATTTATTGATATCTTAATATTTTACTACGTTTTAAGCGTTAGATGCACAAAGCGTAGTTTCGATTCCAAAACATGTAAAAATTTGGTATAGAAGTCAGAGTTAAATGTTATAAGGTTTATTTAATTCTGGTTAAAACTTTTCACTTCATGTGCGGACACACACAGATTTATTTTTATATTTTTGTTTAATAAATCAAAAATTAAAGCATTTAGAGTAAACATTACACATCTTAATGAGCACAAGACTATATACATAACAAATAATCACCTCTATTGAAACTCTGTAATACTATTTTAACGTAAATATCGTCTTTGTAAGTTTGTTTCCCCTATGAGATACACTATTTGAAACTTGAATAAAGTACCCACTTAGCCACCTCGAATGTACAGCCCTGACGGCCAGTTTCGAAACTAGGTTGCCGTCACCATGGAAACCACGGCAACAGTAATTGCGTTTTCTTAAAGAATTCTCCGCGACTGGTAGCTATAATGAACCATTTCCACAAGCTGGAGACACTCACAGAATAGCGTAATCACACACATGGGGGCAGCTGGACACTGCTCCACTACGAAAAAGAAAATAATTTGGAATACTTATATTTTAAGTACGTATTTACGACATTCAGGCTACTTTACTTTTGTGCAATTTGTCAAACGGACAACCAGACGGTTATGAATATTTAACTTTAATAATATTATTAATAATAATAATAATAATCACTATAATTATTATTATTATTCCATCTATTCACCACTTTATAGGGTATTTACTTCTATGTACCCGAGACAATTATTATTATTATCAACATTATCATCATTATTATTATCTGGTAAGAAAGCCCGGGTTCCAAAAGGTCTTCCTACCAAAGTTCTGTGCACATTTCTTGTTCTGTACCCGCTCAACATGCCAAATACATTAACACTAAGTGTCGTGTAGTATAAAAATTCGTACAAATAATAATAAATATGCACGTGATGACTGGAAGCCAACTGCATTGTCAACAACAGGATTAATTTTACATCTTTTCGTATAAAAGGACCCAAAATTTGAGCAGAATTCTTCTACTCTTGGAAGATTCTGTTTTACTAAATACATAAAATATTAGTACATGGTCATATCTTATAAATAAAATATCAGTTTGCTCTCTATTCTTGAAAAGATATGAATATAGGTTATGCATAAATTAATAACATGCATAGAACTAAATAATATAGCGTGATAATGATAATGTATCAATTATTTATTTTAATCCGTCTGATCACAATATAATTTTATTTAAAATTTCTTATAATCAAGATAATAAAATATCATTCATATTCCATATAGATTGATCGATTTACATTTCGGAACATTTACACAACATGTTTCGGTTTTTATAAAACCATCATCAGGTGTGAAATATATCTAAGAACTTAAAACTCAATTATGATTTCTGTAGTTTTTTGGTGATGTTTCATTACGTTTGTTTTTCCATTTTTGGGCGAAGGTGTTGTTTTTCTTAAATGTTATTAGATGTACATATCAGCCAAAGATGTAGGAGTGAGTGTCTCGATATGTCCAGAAGTACTAGTGTCTTCGAATAGGTGTTGTGTAAATGTTCCGAAATGAAAATCGATCAATCGATATGGAACATGAATGATATTTTATTATCTTAATTATAAGAAATTTTAAATAAAATTATATTGTGATTAGACGGATTAAAACAAATAATTGATATAATATTCACAATATTGCGCAATTACACTATCTTATGAATGATAATGTAATTAATATTTAAGTTTTCAAGGAATACGAATATTTGTCGCAATAAATAGGGCATAATATCGACTAATTACACAAATGATTCAGTCTGTTGGATAAAGATAACAGCAAAGTTAAACAAAATTCTGGAAATAGAATTTTTCGAGAAAAATATAACAGTTATTGCTGGATATTAAGGACACGTGGCACTAAACAAAGCCCTACCAGATTCCACAACAACATCCAGCAATTTCGGTGTTATCTAGCAATGTGGAGACAGCTGTACTGTCCAAATGCTTGGGCAGATCGTCTCGAGGTAACAACAAAACAACAGATGCCGTCTATGCAGGGCACAGTATGGTGTGCGCGCGGAAAATTGGCTCGACTTACAAACAGAAATACCCAAACACACAGCCGTTCTAACACGCGGTGTAGAAACATCGGTTGATTCTCAGTTCCCCATTAGTTTTCCAATCCTCTATGTTTCGAATGATTTATGATTTTTAGGAATTTTACAACTTATATAAATTTTAGTATATTATTGGGGTCACTGGTGAAACACCTATTGTATCAAATATCATGCAAATTGTTTCAACAGTGAGAACATTTTTAGTTAGGGACAACGTTTTTAGGACAGTATTCAGCATGACGTCACGGCTTCAAGGTCAAGTTAGTTCCCTGCATAAAAGCATGCGTGACTTTCGCTAGACCGCAGTGCGCGTGCGCATTCACTAGCTCGGGATTTCGTAAAAATTCTCATGATTCAAGCCCAGTTGCAATTTTGAAGACAATGAAGCAGATTGATCAGTGGTTTACCCGGTGTCCTACGTGAGCGATTAAATGCGAGCGGTGCGATTTGCGTGGTTGAAGCGGAAATATCAAACTGGCTGTTTGTGTGGCGCTGTCCTATGTTACAGCGAAGCGGTCGGCGGCCAAAGTTCAAGATCAGATATTTTGATATTTTCGCGCACGTCGCTGCGCTGGCCAGTAAGGCGCATGGGCAAGGAAGCTCTGACTGTGCAGTACAGGGAATGGGCATGCGCAGGAAGGCCGTGTGTTTCTCTCACGTAGGACACAACAAGCGATTCCCTTATGTCATATGACACCCCATGCTGCTTATGCAGCTCGCACTGCTCGCTTCTTATCGCTCACGCAGGACATTGCCTTAGTCCTGGCAGAAGCAGGATATTTACACCCGTGGAAAAAATACATTACCAAAATCAAAAGCAGAGGAATTAGAAAATCTTGAATTAAAATTTCGGCTCGGAGTCCGCATATTCTGTCACAAACTGGAGTGGTATCTTGCAACACGCTTGCAAACCTAACCTAACACTTTACTTGTCATGATTCGCTGCTATCCTTCCTTACGATACTATGTAATCTGTGGCTGGAAAACGTTAAATAGCTAATCTACATCAGGAAGATGTTAATATAGGAACACAGTCGCTGCAACTTCTCCGACAAGTTTGTGTATCACGTGAACCTACATAAAGGGAAATCCTGCTTTTCGAAGGCTGTACAATATACAAAGTATTTGCAAAAGAAATTACAGTTTAATTTTCAAATGTTTTCTTGAATAACATCTAGGTTAGTGTAAGACTTGAGGTTCTCACAGCGGTGAATATGAAGATTTCTGTCTTCTGGGTTATTGCGCTGTGTAGTCTGGTCGATGTTAACCTCTTGAGGTTCTCACAGCGGTGAATATGAAGATTTCTGTCTTCTGGGTTATTGCGCTGTGTAGTCTGGTCGATGTTAACCTCTTGAGGTTCTCACAGCGGTGAATATGAAGATTTCTGTCTTCTGGGTTATTGCGCTGTGTAGTCTGGTCGATGTTAACCTCTTGAGGTTCTCACAGCGGTGAATATGAAGATTTCTGTCTTCTGGGTTATTGCGCTGTGTAGTCTGGTCGATGTTAACCTCTTGAGGTTCTCACAGCGGTGAATATGAAGATTTCTGTCTTCTGGGTTATTGCGCTGTGTAGTCTGGTCGATGTTAACCAGACTACACAGCGCAATAACCCAGAAGACAGAAATCTTCATCTAGGTTAGTGACAGACATATTTAACACCTACAGAACAACTAATAACCTTCATGTACTTGAGTGTGTGTTATAGTTTTCTAATATGATTAAGGGTTGGAATTTCGACAGTGGGAACTTCAGGCCTTTATCTTCAGAGTAGATTAAGTATGAAAGAATATTTTTTTCCGGAACGTTGGTAACCACCCATAAAATTATAAGACCCAACAAACCAGAAGATAATCTTACTTTCTACATGCTCCTGTCGTACGCGTATAATGTTTTGAGCACAAATATTGTCCTCAGAAATTTGTTCTTAAACATCTTCGTAGTCAAAATCGTTTCACCCCAATCGTTAAATAAAACAAGAACAGTTCTCCTGACGCATTGATATAATGAAACGAGCAACGTGAACCCTAGTCGGTTTCGAGATGCAATCTCATCAGGTGGCGAGACATCGGAGCGACACCAGAGCGACCTTGTGACCGCATCACTAATTACCACATCTTGGTAACCGGAAGTTCGTTAGCGGCATATTGATATAACGCGGTTCACAGTCGTAATGAGAGCTGAGCCTCTCCCGCCATACTCCGGCTCCAAAATCATTATCTCGAGATAATTCTTATTAACCATAATTCAGTGCTGTATTGTGCAAAAGCTTTATTTACATAAAAATATATACATTTATGACAGTCAAAACAACTTAATCGTATATTAATTAAACATTAACTATTTTTTGTTTTTCCATCATCAGAATCCATTTAATGATAGAGCACTTTTTATTATTTTAATTTATTATGCTTAGATAATTACTAACGTATTGGTATAATATTCTTATTTCTAATATATGCCTATATCACTACAAATTTAACACCACCATTCAACTACGCTATTATAATACATTAATAATTAAAACTGATCACTGAAATTATTATATGTCATTCCAACTTAAAGTATAAAATTATTATATCGAGGACGCCCGTCTGGTATGACGCCCTCTTATACATAACAAAGTGTTTTCTCTAAGGTATTTAAACACCACTTAAAATCTTATGTTTTTCCTTGTGAAATACCGAATATCATGAACTTCTATTCAGTTTTTTTAATATTATATATTTTTCATGAATTTTATTATGACGAATATTAATTTAAATTTATCTCCAGTTTATTAAACAAAAGACTAAACTTATTTAGCATTGATTTAGCTGTAATTGTACAGCAACAGATAAAATAATAGTTGTAAATTATATTGAAAATAACGTCGAATAAGTGGTCGTGGCGTACTTTAAAATTCTATCACTATCCAACGACATCTCAGAAGCAAAGAGGATAATTCTGAATACACTCAGCCAGATAAGAGGTAACCGAGACGAATTTGGAACCCCTTGACCCCCTGAATTAATAATGACAACATAAAGAAGTTTGGGGTCTTTATTCTTGTTACTATGCCCCACAAACAGTTATTGCATTTCCCATGGACACTACTGTACGTCTTTCAAAATAGCGCCGTTTGGACGGGTTCCAAAACCCATTGCATTATAATATTTCATGAAATAAACTGCCGTCAAGATTTTAGTCGAAGTGACATTTATGTTTGCAGGATTGGATTAGATGTACAAAATTGGACCGGAGCTTAAATTTCGGCAACCGGGCGCCTTCGTCATGAGTTAAGAGTTTTTATCTCTCTCCTAAACACCCAGTTCCAACCTTATCCAACTTAGCTTCTCGCCTCTGCTGTACCTCTGGAAATGTAATTTACCATGCATTTGACTTCGTTTCACAAAAACTCAACTGACTGATTCTTCATAATAATTCGCCTATACGAGATGTTTTCTTAAAGGTACGGGCTGCATATGTAAATGTTATTTACACAAACGCTTGGTTCCAAGTAAATTCAGCAGCATGGACGGTACGAGGTAAGTCGCCCGCCATCTTCTGATCTGCGAATTTCGTCCATCGTGGTTTCCATTTAGAATAGAGGTGAACTCATTCGATTTTAACCGAATTCTTTTCTACCCCATTGTTGGTCGCACTGTGAATCAGTGTAGCCTTTCATTCTGTTGTAACAGGACGTACATATCTACCGATTTATATGTTCCTATGCAGAGGGTTCAAATATCGTCCACTGGACTTTTATAGTAGGTCTTAAGATGGCTGTCTTCTGGGTTGTAGCGCCGTGTAGTCTAGAAGACTTTACCGACGTTTCAGAGGTCCTTGCTGCCTCCATCATCAGGGCGATGAGTAACTCCGAAACGTCGGTAAACTTCTACCAGAATACACGGCGCAACAACCCAGAAGACAGTCATCTTCAGACTCACAGCCATGAAAACCTCAGATCATAAATATTAGGTCGTGATGTATGAGACATTTCTTTCAATGACCTTCAAATATCATCTTACAGTTTGGCCACATTAATTATTACTGTTATTTCTTTTCAATTCAAGTAATTTTATTAGTTTTGTATTACGAAGTTATTTTGGGTTTTCTTTTTTATGTTATTTTCAACTTTTGTATTACTTTTCGAATTGTTATTATGTTTATATTAAATATATATTAAATCTTGTCCGTCTAATCACAATAAATTCTTATTAAATATTAAAATATTACAATAATTAACATTTAAAATATCAAATAATGTTCTTTATCGAAATATTCGATTTACATTAAACCATCATTTTTCACGACATGTTTCAGTTCCTAAAAGAACTATCGATAAAGAACATCATTTGATATTTTAAATATTTTAAATGTTAATTATTGTAATATTTTAATATTTAATAAGAATTTATTGTGATTAGACGGACAATATTTAATATATATTTATTATATCACAATATGACGCAACTTTACCATCTCATGTTATTATGTTGTTTACAATAAAATGTATTTAATGTTGTTTGAAAATTTAGTTTCTTAATTTTAGTAAATATAATAATAATAACTTAGTATTAGTTGGGGTGGAGGATAATGAGTCACAAAGGATGCTAATTATCATACAGGTACTCACTTTCTGTAAATTTAAAAAAGTTATTAAATTTTAAAATATTTAATTTTCCTTACATAAATCATTATAACATGCAATAGTTCACCAGTCTTTGTAATCGTTGTCACAATTTAGGAATTATCCTTGTCTTTATTGAAGTTATAAGAAATGTAAATGATATTAGGCGACATTCCCTATTATCAGTAAAAGCCATTTTTTTAATAATTGTAACACGGAAAAGCTTTCATGCTGTGATTGTAATGACATATAAGGAGTTGGGGGGGGGGTCCCGCAGGACACAGTTTGAAAACTTGGAGACAGCTGCTTCTAAAACAAGAGTTTGGGACCGTTCTGAACCTAGATACCACAGTGAACAAACAGCTAAACTTCAGATGACAGATAAATCATGACCCCGAATCACATAAGGAAGTTACTTAACGTCAAACTAAGATGATTATTCACTGTGAACTAGAGAGTAAAGAGGATAAACTGCCAAGAGCATATTTCAAGTTAGTAGCCCGATATTCACGTAAAGATATTTAGTAAAATAACTATATTACAAACGGGTAATTCATAACTGTTTATCCAACCCACTCCCTAATGAAATTAAGTCATAAGTACTGGGTTAAACTACTTTGAACATTTTTATAAATGTCTGTTGGAAGATCCACGTTAAAAGAAATGCCAAGGTCATGGGATTTAAATGTTAATGAGCGTTAGCTCAGTCGGTAAATTGGGACGGCACACCCGAAGAGCTACATAATATTGTGTTGTGCAAAAAAAAAATCCTCTGTTCCCAGCCCAGGAAAACGAATTATTTAATCCGACATAACATCATTTAATTATTTTTTATTTTATTGTTCTGTCTGACGACAGGTCCATATGAACAGGATTCATATACGTTCTTGGCAGATGATCCAGAAGTGGTTTGCCATTGCCTTCTTCTGTGTGTGAATGGAGTAATTGTTGGGATGCCACGGAGAAACCGGGGAAGCCCCCGGAGGAAACCTCCGTGTTGCCTAGACCACGGCCTTGCCCAATACAAGTTATAAATTCGGGCACCGCCGGGAATCGAACCCGAGACCCCAGGATTACAAGGCCAGCGTTCTAACCGCTAGACCACCGTTGCTTATCATAACATCATACGTCTAGGAAATATATTATTAAGTAACAACACACAACAAAATACATTGTAAATTCATTCACTCATTAATATCACATTACTTGACGTACATCAGTTAATAAATTTATAATATATTTATCGTATGGATACAGTAATTTAATAATATACAAACATGGCGCTCCAATGTAATCTCATACACTTAACTGAACACCCTGTGTACCTACACCCTCAGTAATTGTTCAAAGCGTTCAGCGATGCTGAAATAGCAATCTTGTTGGCAAATTATCAGAGGATAAATCCAAAATTCTCGCATCGTCCCACGAAGCGTCCCGTAAATCGAGTTTTATCGCACGAAGGCATCGAATGATTCGCATACCTGATATTCTTATCTTGAAGGCAAAGAATCTTATAAACAACGGAAGGAAAGCGAAAGGAAAACAAAAGAGAATAATTTATGAAATTATAAAACTAAGCACAACTCAAACCAAACGTGACCTCTTTGAAGCCCAGCGTTTACCATTTGATTTAGTAATCAATCACAGGGTATGCTCGAGGTGCGATCGGAAAGTTTCCAGACTGCGCGTATAAAAAAACCCGTACACTTATCTCAGGTATTAAATTCATCCATCACCCTCGAAGTAGTTCCCCTGGGAGTGAACACAACGATCCCAGCGCCGCTGCCAAGCCTGGAAGCATCCCTGGAAATCTTTCTTTGTCAGCCTGTCAAGCACCATCTGCGATTCTGCCTGAATCTCTTCTATCGTCTCAAATCTCCTTCCCTTTAACTGAATTTTCATCTTTTGGAAGAGGAAGAAGTCACATGGAGCTTAGAAAAGAAGTTGGGGTCGGTTCTTGCAAGATCTTTGAGCTCCTGACAAACGAGAAGTCGATTCTGCTTCTGGTCCTCAGACAGGATGCGTCGCATATGGAGTTCTTCCTTTAGAATCAGCTGACAGGTCCCATAGCCTATCCCAACAATATCGCACAAGTCGTTGATGGTACGACGTCGATCTTCGTGAATGGCCTGCCGAATCTTCGTAACATTTTCGGGCGTTGTGCTCGAAGATGGTCGTCCAGAACGCTCGTCATCATCGACAGAGGTTCGGCCATTTTTAAAACGTGAATGCCACACAAAAGTTTGTGCACGACCCATTGCGGACTCCCCAAATGCTTGCTTTAGCATTTCATAGGTTTCCGTAGCCGCTTTGGCGAGTCTTTGGCAAGAGATTCAGGCAGAATCGCAGATGGTGCTTGACAGGCTGACAAAGAAAGATTTCCAGGGATGCTTCCAGGCTTGGCAGCGGCGATGGGATCGTTGTGTTCACTCCCAGGGGAACTACTTCGAGGGTGATGGATGAATTTAATACCTGAGATAAGTGTACGGGTTTTTATACGCGCAGTCTTGAAACCTTCCGATCGCACCTCGTAGTTCTTATGATACTCAAATCAAACAGCTATTATTCCTTTAAACAGCATTTATAATCTGATCTTTGTAGTAGTGAAGTGTTTTGTTTTATTTTAAGACAAGAATTGGGTTCTTAAATATTATTCAGATAAAATTCGACTTCAAATGTTTGAAACAAAAGAATATTTACACCAATATAAAAACTGCAAAGAATGAAAGAAAACCAGACGAAGTAAATAAAACAAAGAATCAAAGTAAAGCAGAAATAAATAA
This sequence comes from Zootermopsis nevadensis, assembly GCF_977971745.1. Classification (NCBI taxonomy): domain Eukaryota; kingdom Metazoa; phylum Arthropoda; class Insecta; order Blattodea; family Termopsidae; genus Zootermopsis; species Zootermopsis nevadensis. The sequence goes on along the minus strand of NW_028259154.1, from coordinate 10,214,339 downwards.
AGAATTAGTTCTGGTATTATAATGTCTTGCTGCATGGCATCTGAGTTTTGAAACGAGACATTAAATGAACAGGTCATACAGATTAATATTTCGAATTTCCTAAATTCCTGCTGATTGTACCACACAGTTACGGCAAATAACGAATCGCTGTCATTTTGTTAACAGGATCAGCGTAACAACAATTCTAATTCGATGCTGCCGCATTTGTGCGACGGTGATATCGAAATGTTTGTACCGACTCGTCCAACGGTGATTTTACGTGATGAAATCTCAAGTTCTCACGACGTCGAGGTTAGTCTGTCAAAAGTTGTAAAAGTTTAATGACGTTTAAGAAGGTGTTGGCTGGATCCATCATCGCCCTGATGATGGAAGCAGCGAGCAACATCGGGAATCTTGTATCAGACAACACGGAGTAACATCTCATTGGTTTAATCTGTTTTCACAACGGAAAGAAAGTGATAACGTCCACAGTTTTCAATCAGATGTGTTATTAAATGGTATTTCAGGTGACTTAATCTGAGACAAATAATTAAGTTGTTTATTTTACTGTGATGATCCCTAATGTTACACGAGAAACTTTAACTTACGAAGGAAAGAAATGAACGTACACAAGGGGTCGGGTTATATCCAATGGTTTTATTTGTTCTCAGTTTCTATAAATATTTCGTAGGCATACAGCATTATGAAATATTACTTTCCGATTTTAGAAAATAAGACAAGAAAGAAAATTATGGTAGAAGGAGAAATAAAGGAAAGTGTAAATTATTTAGGATTGGTTAAAAATCTGGGGGTGACCAAGGAAAGAAAACACGGGGTAAGGACAGGAGATTTGGGTTAAAATGGAGAACCATCGCTTAGAAACACGTGACTGTACTAACATCCCAACTTTTAATGAAATTCAGTTCACAGCCATTGAAGAGAGTTCATCAGCAATAACGTAGACATAGAGCGGGTTGCCATAGAGACAAGAATTTACTGTGCGGTACGGTCTGATAACAACTATAGCCATTCAGTTCCTTGCTTTCAAGCTCATCAGATCGCTTGCTTTTCCCCAAATTATTTCACCACAAAACAAAGAGTTCAGAACACAAAAATTCCGCGACTGTCTCAAACTGTTATTTCTTACCATTTTCATGTTCAATTTCAGTGAACCTTTATCAGGAGGTCCAGGAGGCAAAGACAGGGAAGCTTCCAACAAGACGCTCCACCCCCAGATTGAAATACATTATCTCTCACTTCTCCCTATAATTGTATTCTATCACCACACCCTCCACTCTCTCTTTCAGCAACTGAGTATATATTTGGTAGATAAATATCAAAATTAAAAAAAATATAATTGAACAAATTTTATTAAACCAAATAGGAGGAGCCGCCACTGAACTGTATTTTGATTCCATGTATCATATTTCTGAAGCACTGATTTAGCAAATCTGTTTCCCCAGAATCCTCACAAACGCCCTGAAGTCCCTATAAAATTTTGCTAGTTCCTGTTTATATACATGCAACTGATAAGTGTCTACTCGTAACCTCCAAAGGGTTACGCAAATTGTCACGTAAATTTCAGATTAATCTTCGATCAATAAACAGGTGTAAAACGTTTGGTATATTATTATCTGACACACCAACATTTCACAATCTAAATATGACTCTTCTGTTAACGTTGCGCCGTGCAGTCTTGTAGAATATTCTCGACGTTTCAGAGGTGCTTCCTATCTCCTTTATTATCACCCTGATTATCGGTGTGATAAGCAGCTTTGAAACGTTGATAAATTTCTACCAGATGGCACGACCCAATATCCCAGAATACCTTCAAGATCTTCATATTCTCCGGTATGAGAACCATTTCAGCGTCTGTCAACAGGACTTTTAATAACAGTCAGTAACACTACACAATCATTGTTATTACAGAACTATTCGTTTCACACACCCGTCCGGCACAGTTATACATATGTCGCACGAGAAGTGCTGGCACATGCGCAAAGGACTGATTTTGGTCGTAGGAGATGGACTCGTCCGAAGCACGCGCTACAGGGGTGTCAGCTTCAGTCGGTTCGTAGCTCTAGCTGTGTTTAGTTCGGTGCGTCACCGCAGCTGAGGCTGTTGGATCCCCCCTACTAATGAACTCGCCTCTTTCCGCTTACACATCGCGCATTTAAGTGCCATCCAACTCGCGCGACCTTCACATTCAGTCTGTGACAAAGAGTACTAGTAAACACATGCTTCAATGACTCAGAATTTTATAAACTGTGTGAGTGTAGGCTTACACAGTCACATAACGATGACAAATTGTGCTGTCAGAATAACTACATTGTAACTTGATGTATCAGGTACCATATCTATCACATCACACACCTGTACCTACTTTACAACTTACCTCAAGTGAAATACAGTGTTTTTTTTTCAATGCTTCTAAAGGCATTAAGTTACTGAATATTGTATCGACTCCTTCAGTGATGAGCTAAAAAACAGTCTAATGCATTGATTTATCGTACGCGTAGAGAGCAATTAGATTTACATCTTTTTATTATTTTATAAACCTATTTCTTTCGCAGTTTTTGCCTGTGTAATGAAAGTTTGTAGTGAGAACATCAGCCTAAATCAAAGCAGTGCACGAACTTCTTTCTTAACAAAACTTTAATCTTCAAAACCACTAATATCAAATACAGCCATTGCTCAATTTTGATTAAACTCGACCTCGTATTTTCACAATTCATTTCACAAACAATTATCTTAATTTTATCCTCCCACTTTTTATTCGTATTCCTGGTAACCGCATTGAAATATATTTCCTCTCTAACGTTTTTTTTTCATTTGTTTTCCTTCATCCATACAAAACGTCCAGCCCATTACAACCACTTAGATTCCATTAACTTAAAAATACTCGGTCTACAGAGCAAGAATCTCTACGATTTTTAGAGAGTAGTTAACAGCCTAACTTACACCGGACACCAAATAAATGTATTCTTTATAGAATAAGAGATAATTTAAAAAATACACAAAATATTTACGATAGCAGCCAAGGTAACGCTTTCTAGATCTGAGTGTCACCGCTAGACGGAGGTCAGTGGTAAGCTTGACACTTCTAGAGCCTTTGCCCTTGGGAAATAACAGTTGGAACACAGTGAGGAGAAGTCAGCGGGTGTGAACATTACCCTGTCACTGTCGAGAACAGAACCACGCCGTCCACACAGCAGCCACTCACTTCAGAAACATAAATCGCCTCGTTATCCTGTATAACTAAGTTCTATTGGTCAGTTAAGCTGGTTTATTTTTTTTAAGATTTCCCCCTAACAATTATCTTGTCTAGTTCCGCGATTAGCAACGATTCTACTAACTTAATCGGTCAAGGTAAGATCCCTGCAAACAGACCTAAGTCTTGTGGCAGGCTGATTTTACTCCAAGATTTCACTTATTTCGCATTTTATAACCGGAACTGGTGACCCCAGGAAGGAACAAATCACTTGAACTACAGAATCCACAGTTCAATAGACGGGGAGGAGGGGGGGGGGAACCATTCCGAGTTTTTGGGATTTTCTGACTTTTCACAGTTTATGTTGGCAGAACTCGCCTAGTTCTCCAAGAACTTCTGAAATTCAAAACATTGTAAGACTTATGTGATCCAAATGTTCTTTCTTTGGTATTCTTCGGTGGCAGACCATCGTAAATTCCGACGTTTCGGAATCCCATCAATATCAGTTGGCCCGTGCAACGTTAACAGGCGAGTAGAAAGGTGGCTGTCCTCTGGATTGTTGTACCGTGTAGTTTAGTTTATCGACGTTTCAGAGGTGCTTACTACCTCCATAAGCAGAGCGATGAGTGAACCGCGAGCAGTGGAAGATCGTCTAAATGAAATTTAAAAATCAGTCCTTACCGCAAAGAAAACAGAACACGTCCCCTAACAAAGATCAATAATTAGTTAATGAAGTTTAGGGAAATATTCGATATTTTTTTCAGAGAATACGATACTCGTAAACACACAATGTAACCAAAATGCAGACTTTCAGATTGCTATGTAATTACCACCGGGCTTCAAAGTGATGAATACGGCGACTGGGCGAATATCTGACCACGTATTATAACAATGTCCCCACATGCTCAAAAATATAAATGCCATGAAATCGCCAGGTATTACGTGTTTAAACTTCGCGTAAACCAAGACCTCAGTAGCGCTTCGTGGCTTAAAACTAGAATTGCGTAGCTCTAACTATAGGAGCCGACAGCATGATTCATTAATAACAAATCGGAAAGGATATGGAAGGAATCTATCCCAGAATGTGCCTGGAGGTGTTGAAGAAAACCACGAGAATCCCCGCTAAGAACATTCGGTCTTCGAGCCGAGAACAAAATCCGTGACATTCCAAATACAAATTTTGTTTTTATTGGTCCAGTATAAGAATGATGTTATTATTCATTTTCGCTGTACGTGAGTGGCTAGGGGATCCATTCCCGCCCGCGACAGAAACTTTTCCTTAGACCATGTACCATGGCCTCTTTTCAGGTGGGTAAAGGTACCACAGATAAAGCTTAGATCTCTCTAGTTCTGGTTCTTTTCACGCCTTTTATTGGTTTGGATGTGTGCTTTAAGGTGCCACGGACATCTACGTTTTTACAGCCCTACAACATATAAAGAAGAGAGAAGTTTAAATTTCCCGTCCCAGTTCTATTCGCCTGAAACTGGCAATGCCGAATGCCAGTATTATAGGAAAGTCATTTGAGTTTTATAGCGGGGGTGGGCGGGGGCTTTGGAGGGAGGAAATAATTTATAAAGTCCCCAGAGTCTGGAAGAGAGCCAGACAGAAGGGTCCTGGTGGACTTTGAACTCATAACTTAATGTTATTCAATTTAGTATTTCCTCAAAGCGTGTGTAGAAATTATTCCTTCTTACTCCTCCACAGAACTACAAAAACGATTCTAGACAAAAATCGATTGCGATAAAAAAAACGACGACTGCAATCCGGAAGCCCAATTCAGGCTGGAATAGTTACTATGGTTACCGCAGCGAGCGCCCTAGGCGGGAAGCAGACACGTGCTTGTATGAACGTATGCTTTTGTATGCTTGTAACAGTGTATTTCTACCGGAAGACAGCCATCTTCATAATCACCAACGTGCGAACATAAATTCTCACCTATTTCAAATTATTTAAACTAGCGGTTAGAACGCTGGCCTTGTAATCCTGGGGACCTGGGTTCAATTCCCGGTGGTGCCCGAATTTATAACTTGTGTTGGGCAAGGCCGTGGTCTAGGCAACACGGAGTTTTCCTCCGGGGGCTTCCCCGGTTTCTCCGTGGCATCCCAACAATTACTCCATTCACACACAGAAGAAGGCAATGGCAAACCACTTCTGGATCATCTGCCAAGAACGTATATGAACAGGTCCCAGTCCGAGAAAAGGATGGAAGGATCCTGTTCATATGGACCTGTCCTCAGACAGAACACCAAATAAAAATAATAATCTTGTACTGTTACTGTTTCAACTGAAGCGGATATATAGGACCGAATGAGATGACAAGATGGCGGTGATGAATATTTAATAGTATTATCAGCTATCCTGAACGCTCAACCGAATGTTCAGAGCGTGTGTATGCGCGCGCACACACACTTATAAAGCGTCCCTGAACGTTACGTAAAACATTAAGAGGGATTTTCAGAATTCTGAAACTACATTCGGAAGCCTAATTGATAAACCATGTATTTGATACAACTGCTCAAAACATAGGATAATTAATAGATAATCAATTACAAATGTGGTAGAAACAACCGTTCGTTGCCTAATCTAAGGGATTTTCGCGGAATTTTCTTGGAGGTACTTGGGGAAAACTTGAAAATCTTGTCGGGATGACTTGTCATCAGGCCGAGATTTGAAATCGGAACCTCTCGATTACGAAGCAGATGTACAAACCACTAGACCCCGACGTCTTATAATATTTTACGAGTAGAGTAGAGACCCCAGTAAGATACGCACAATATATTTGCTGTAAGAGTAATCCCAATGTTCTTATAAATCAATTTTTATGACATCCTTACGAGCCTTTGTGAACGACTAGGGAGTAAACTTGCATTTCACTCCGCAGTTGGCGTTGAAATGCAGAAACTGACGATGGTAACTATTTGTGTTCTGACAGCACGTAAAATGACACCCATTTCAAAGCGAAACTAACTACTCCATTGTGTCTGGAGATCCGAAGGTCTACGCCTAAAACACGCAGTCTTTCGCCGGCTCGTATGCCGTGTCATGTGAGAGTCGGTTTTAAAGTCGTCATTTTAGCCACCGCCTTCTGCAGTTACTAAACTGAACTACTCTGTCACATACTGATAGGCCATATCGATATAGAGACGTTCAGAATCCGCCACAGGTGCGCTGAACGTCATATGCAGCGAACATTACGAAAACTACTGCAAGGAAATAATATCAACCGCCATGGAAGAATTCTTTCATTCTTCGTACGTGTCGTGAGCGGCAAGGTTATGTTGTAAAAACAGTTGAGAAGCGAGAGAAGACGTATCTTAGCAACTGTCTGTGCGGCCAATAGAGACCGCTATAGAACACAGAAATAAACATAATTAAACTTTCTAAGAAGAACTTCCGACACTTGTTTCTATTCGATAAGTTACAGAAGACAGCAACTGAAAGTCACAACAGATTAAAAAAAAAGTAGTTATCATTTCTAACATTATCTCATGAAATTTTTAAGCTAGTACACGACTATGGGCTAATTCACTGCCCGAAACCGTTTAAAAACAATCTAAAAATTGTACACAGCTTCTAAAAATAAACACAACAAATTCACAGGAATGTATAAGGCATAATATTAATAATTTGCAAGCAGATTAAATTCACAGACCATCAACTAAATGCTGATCAGGTAATTAAAAACTTCTGAATGTGTATTCTTCAGCAAGTTATTATTAGAATAACTGGTCCAAGGAGGACGAGGTTAAAGGTTCATGTGATAGACAAGAAATGCGTACAAATTTTTAGTCGGAGGCCCAAACAAAATATACTATTTTAAAAAGATAAAATGTAGTAGGTATAATATTAAAATTGACCATAAAGAAATAAAAAGTGAGGTTATAGGTTGGATACTTTTGGCACAGATGAGGGACCAACAGCGAGCGATAAAATAATCTGAGAATTTCTTCAATAGATGAGGGACTGTCAGCTTCTCCGAGGTCCCCAGGTGTTGAAAGCTCAAATTAAACAGAATCTAAATGAAATCCAATTACACCAGTCGTAAATTTGACATGTGATACCCAATTTCATTAGTCGTAAACTTCACATGTCACGCCCAATTAGACCAGTCGTAAACTTCAGAAATGATGCCATAACCTCTCTAGAAAACATGGCATCACAGGGTCTACATTCGTTATATAAAAAACTAAATAAAACAATAAAAAATACCCTAATTTCCTATTGTTATTGTTGAAATGGGGTGAGACTGTGCGTCTGTGAGTCTATAATAGGCCCATTGTTCATCCCCAAGATGATACACGAGCGAATATGGATCAGCGATGGAATTATGTGGAAAGACTAGAAGGGAAAAAGCTGTCCCAGTGGCACTTTGTCAACCACAAATCCTACATGGACTGATCTGGACGTAAACATGAAAACATGAACCTACACGGTAAAAGGTTGGCGACAAACCCCCTTCGTATGCCTGTTACACGCGTATATTCCGATACACAGGACAAAGCAAACCACTGAACAGCAAAATTGACTTGTTTTTCAGACAAAACACAGCAGAATGACATAATTTAATTCAACAAAAGTTTGTTCTGAAGCAAAATTAATAATAATAATAATAATAATAATATCAAGTCGGCTACACCCAACAAACAGAGTAACAACAGAAGCTCACATTTGTAACAAACGAACAAATAAAGCATCACATAACCTCATTTGTACATTTAGGGTACTCTTTTATCAATTGTCATATGACAAAATAGTGTCAACACATATCAGATAAATTTAATGACGTACAGTGAACTAAACCCTACGTTAGAAAACTTTTGATACTAATATCAACTATCTAGTATTACACATTAACACTAAAATGTAATATGGTCACATTGTATTTACACATAAGCATATCGTAACAGATAATAAACCACTCTGAACATAATATGAACACAAACCAACAAAATTTATGGTAATGATACCACGACGTACAGATTAGAAAAGAGGGAGAAAATTTTAAAAAAGATCACATATATTGTTGCTAATAATGACTATAAATATTTTTTTTAAAAAGGGAGAGATAGAATAACAACCAATGTTCAATCACATCATAGAAAGAAATTGTAATAGAAATGGTAAGAGGAAAGCTTAAAGTTTCGTAAGTGTGCGAAAAAACTTAAAAGTATTAAAAATCCACAAAAGATTAAATGACAAACAATTACAGAGAAGAATGGCAAATTCAATAAGAATTGTCTATAAAATCAGAATGTGAATACCTCCACTTAAAAAGTAAACACGATGGAGGTTTAAATTCAGATATAACGAGCATACGTAGACCAGGGGTTCTTAAACGTTTTTTGTCCAATATCGCTGATGAGGTCAAAGAAAAGTCTGGTATCCAATAAAAAAGAAATTTTGAAATAATGCTATAATTCCCGTAGTCATCGGTGTTAATAATATACAGCCACCAATAAAAATGTTAAAATATTAAAATAGATCAAAATATACGTATTCATGCGCGCATTAAATATGTCAATAACGCTGATAAAGAATTGGTAGCAGAACTGTTAAAATTATCACCCGTAGATTGTCATTCGTAGTTCGCATTTGTAGATGTCACTACTGTGATGCACTGAACTTCGATTTCATATTTTATTTGTGTTCTGTTGTAGTCTGCGTGGTATCGGAATACGTCTCGCAGATATAGATTGAACGTAGCTACGTTTCGTGTGTCCTTCTTGCTGTATTCTCTGTAATATAGTGCGTTCGCTGATAAATTTAAATGTAACTGTCACTCCCCAGCTCCCGGCTGAAACTGCATGACTCACCGTCAAGGGCTACAAGGTTTTCCCGACATCAGTAAATTATCGCTTCACAAAAGAAATAAAATCAAATTACCTGTTTACAGCAGTTCCTGACGGAAACCGGGAAGTGACATTTGCGTTCAACTTTAATATTTTCCAACTATTAACGCATGGAGCGAACTTGATATACACTGACACGTGTAACAAATCTTCTATTTTATATTTATTTAGTGTTCTGTCTGACGACAGTTCCATATGAACAGGATCCTTCCATCCTCTTCTCGGACTGGGACCTGTTCATATACGTTCTTGGCAGATGATCCAGAAGTGGTTTGCCATGGCCTTCTTCTGTGTGTGAATGGATTAATTGTTGGGATGCCACGGAGAAACCGGGGAAGCCCCCGGAGGAAAACCCCGTGTTGCCTAGACCACGGCCTTGCCCAACACAAGTTATAACTTCGGGCAACACCGGGAATCGAACCCGAGACCCCCAGGATTACAAGGCCAGCGTTCTAACCGCTAGACCACCGTGGCTCTTAAATCTTCTATATATATTTAAAATGTGTTTAGGTCTTTGTGGTATACTTGTATTTACGGTGGTTTTAATAAATTAGTGCCATGTTCGTATATTTATTTGTATAAAAAAATCTTCATGAGCATAAATAACTATAAATTTCAGCTATAAATATTGCGAGACGTCAAATCTGCTGAACGAACAGCATGTCTACACAGCATCAATATTTCCAACATACACAAAATATCAATACGATATAAACCTTTTTTCAGTCCAGCAAATAACTTACATGGAACGGTCGACTTGTTTAACTGTCTTCAGATCACAGGTTTCAGCCCTACAGATAGAAACAGCACGTCTCTTCGAAGCACTGGTACATATTGGGGCGATTCTGTGCGTTCGACGTCCGTCAGAAGCAACAGACGAAAGGATCAGTGATTTGTAACGTGCTGCCCCAGTCTCTCGTAATGTCCTGGGTTTAAATCAGTACGTGCTTTTGTCTTCCTTCTACCAGCAAACTAGTGGCGTAGGCAAAACTCAGTGTCTGGTCCCGGGCACTGTACAAGATTACACGACAAAATAACACAAGACACCACAATGTCAACTCGTACATCATAAAATACTTAAAATCCTTCTGACTGATGTAAGAGGACTGGGTACCCAAGTAAATATTAGGGCCTACGACAGGGTTTTAACAGCAAGCTGGATAAAACTGTACAATAAATGCTTCATAATTTGCACTATTTGCCAAGCACATGACAGCCCACAAAGGCGTATGCACATTATAATATGAAATATTAAGTGTGTTTCCATTATTTTGAGACAGCCGGTATTATTCTGGTTGTAAAATTAAGAAGGATTAGACAGACGGAGCTTCAAACACGTACGAGAAAGTTAAGAAATGTATACAAACATTTTAATCTGTAAATCTGAATAAACGAGAACACTCGTAAAACCTACTCCTAGATGAGAGGATAATATTAAAATGTTGCTTAAATAAATGGCAATGAAACTATCGGGTTTCATAAGATGCGGGGAATTTATAGACTAGAAGAGGGATTCTTTGGAATATAAACGTATTAGAAACTGGCACCAACGTATATATAAACAAATGCGTAAGATTTTCATAATAAGAAATTATATTAAAACACTTCTAGATCAGAACAACCCGGAGGCTTTATAGATGAACTGAAATGTGTCTCAGGCTGAGGTTTCGATGTTACAAACAAAAGAAAACACTCATCTTGTCGTACCCACGAACAGTGTGATCGGCTCTTACCAAACAACACAGGAGTACTGAAGCGGGAAATTGAGGTTCATGTGAACTGGTTATAGAAAGACTGATCACATTACAAGAAAGGAAGCAATCAGATTAAGGAAACTCTTATCCTGAGGAAAACAGACGAAAATCAAATTTCGGAAAGAAAATAGTTTTCCTTCGATATACTTATCGAGAAGTACAGAATCTTTGTCGCGGGAAAAATGTGACAAGATATCTGAGCCAAAGCAGGCTACAACCATGCAAAATATTTCCAAGAAACAAATGTTTCTAAGCTATAATTCTGTAAGGACAGATCTTTCTGGACGTTCTGCCAGAATAAATGAAAGTGTGAACCGACCCTTTGACTTGTGCAGACAGCATATCTCGCGTTCCGTATATTTGTGGGCGAACGTAGACACGTGGTTCCATTTTCAGGAAGCTTAGTTCTGACTACCGGTTTCCTATTCTTCGTCTGTCCGAAATTGCCCTAACACTTTACGGAGCAAACTTAACTTGGCAGTGTTACGTTCATAAACTACAAAACAGTCTTGAAACATGACATGGACATTAATGCTGAAGATTACAGCTGAGAACTCCTGTAAGTGAAATTGAGCTAAAAACTATAGACAGACTAAAACGTAACACGACTGGAAGTAAAAATCGATAAAACAAATGTGAATTTTAATTAAAACTACAGATGAAATCTAATAACCTTTAATTAGAACAGCAAACTAGCTAATTAAATCTGAGGAGAATAGACTCCTTTGACAAAATGTACACTGAGTTACTCAAAAAATTCCACGCATTTTATAAAACCCGAGGATTCATTACCGTGTTCACAAGAGCCCACCACATGTCATTGTATAGAACCACATGAATCCAATCTCTATTCCTATACCCGATTTCCCTAAGATCCATTTTAATATTATTCTCCTCATCTACGCCTACGTGTTCCGACAGGTGTCCTCTCTTCAGGTAATAATTTTCGTTGCCTTCGCTTTTATAATTTCCCAAAGCGTGCTACATGCGATGCCCATCTCATTCTCCTTGGTTATATGTATATATATATATATATATATATATATATATATATATATTAAAGAATGCAAAATATGAAAATCCTCATTATGTAATTTTATTCGTCCGTCGTCACATTATTCCAAACTGTAACAATAAAAGAATAAAACCAGAAAAATAATTTCGAAAATAAAAGATAAGATAAAAATGGGTAAGTGTGACTATATTTTTAGAATTAACAATTATCATTAAACATCAGTAGAGATATATGTAGCAAGAACTGGCTAAAATCGTGCATGGGTTGTAATGAGAACAGACACAATGCTAAAGAATTTTAAGCAATAATTATTTTAATTTTAAAATTTTACTTTCATATTTATGGAATTCTATGTTAAGAATGGTAAAAGTGGCAGTTTCTTAAAATGGAGGAAGCAATGCACTGATTATGGCTCACCATAACCTATAAACACATAAATAACTTTGTGATTGAATGCAGATGGAAATTTACATGTATTATAATAAATTTACTATGGCCAATAACATTTGTTTGGTAGTTAGATTACTTAAATAAATATTAATAGCAATTAAATCGACATTTATTCTGGGAATGGAATAAAACCTGTTAATACATTAATAAATCAATAAATTTTATATGGAGCAGAGTCCCGCTGAGATAGTCTTTGCAACCCATAGATTCATTATCAAGTTTACATAAGACCAATTCCCATCCTAAATCACAGGAATCCAGTCCAGAGCTCCATCCCCCCCACCCCCCATTTTCTCAACTTGAAACCTAACCTACGTTTTGCAACAAGAATTCAAAGTGACTCAAGTACAACGATTAATAATATTTTTGTCGATTCTATGAGATTTATCCCATCTTCTACTAATCCCACGATACCCAATATAATATGATTAATAATATTTCTGCAGCAGAAAACAAGAAAAGTAAATAATGAAACAACAGTTTCTGATTCTTCTGAAGACTCAAACACTGGAATCTGCACAAAAGACAAAGATACTAACAATTAGTTTAACTCATGTTTATATACACTTCATTTCCAAATAAATATAAAAGTGTAGGTAAAATTACGAAAGACCAGATTCCACAAGAATAAAAACATCTTGCAAATATAAAAGGACTCTGTTATCTACAGTAGGAACAAAAATGACCCAAAATAAGAGCATTTTATAATAATTATTGTTAAATAGTAAATAATGTTATAAAAGCGGCTGAAAAGCAACATTACAGTAGACGTATAGAAAACTCAGATAAATAAAACAGGGAGGAATTTCCTACGCCATCTTAATATGATAGTAGTGACAACACTGAACAAGAAAAGTGAATTACGGTGACAAACTACAGGCCAATTTTACTAGTAATCAACTTTCCTTAAGTGTTTGAGGTTAGGTTATGTCGTCCTAGAACAATTTGGCTTAAAAATTTTTATCCACTGAAGACACAGCATTCAGACTAACAGACAATGTACTGAAATCTATTAACCACAAAAATTCATATTCTGTATTTTAGCAAAAGCTTTTGACTCTATAAATCATAAAATGTTGTTAACCAAATTACATTTTTATGGCATTCGAGGAATAGCTGAAGAATGGTTCAGGTCCTTTCTAACAGGAAGGAAATAAAGGGTTTAAGTAAAAATCACCTAAAAATAATCAGAACCTTTTCTCAAACTGGAGAACAATAAAATATATCAATTCAATTCTATGGATATTGCTTTTTGTAATATATAAATTACTTTCCTCCAGCAGCAAGTAACTTAACAGAACCCATAAGATAATAAAGTGCATAACAAATAACTCACCACAACATGTTTCAAGTACTCGCATACAAGAGTTACCAAATTGATGATCGCCTAAATTTGGCAAAACGTTGATTAACCGACAGAGTAAATTCATTTCAATGTAAATTGCATTGGTGTGACAGTGATTTAAAGTCAACTACAGTTTTACAGCACATTACAATCACAGAAGAAAGCATCATCTCTGTATTCCCAATAAGTTAGAATTTTTTCTGAGGAACTGATGGAGTGAGAAAGGAGAAAGTCTTTGTTGCCAGCTTAAATTTCTTTACGTCGTGATTCCAACTTTCTATAGTGGATGGAAGAATATTAAAAGTTTAGTTTCACTATAGTAAATTGATTTCTTTATTAGCTGAGGTTATGTTTGGAATTTGTAGGTTATGTTTGTGTCTGTATCCGTAGACATCTGAGATCATTTGAAACTTTTATGTTATCCGCTACAAAATGATTTTAATAACACACAGAATTTGCTGGATAGGGAGAATATTAAATTCCTTAAATAATTCCCTATGTGATTTACTCCTTATTACTCTAATGGTTATCTTTTGGATAGTTTTCTGCTGTCTACTGAGTTTCCCCAGAAAATAATGCCATATATATTAATTAAATTTGTTTTGTCAAATTTTAATGTGCAAGTTAATTGAAGCATATTAAGTAGTTGCAAGAAAGTAGCATTGACACTCAACTCACTTCACTTCGTCTATTTTCATTTTATAATTAACAATAGAGTAACTTGAGGGGGATTTATCTAAAATAAAAAAATATTCAATTTACAAAAGAATATTGTTAGATCAATTACTGGTGTGAAACCTGAAATTGTATCTGTTTAAGAGGTTAGGGCTCGTCCATTTGAACGCATTCTCATCAGTGAACTTCACAGTTTCACAGTAATTCTGCTGTACACTGCGTCAACACAAGGAATAATAATCGGTTTCATAGACCAATTGGTAGCCTCTTATACATTTAGAAGAGCGAATATTATTCTGGCATCAGAATGATCATCAGCTTACCATCAAGTCTCGCAAATCTTATAGATAAGGAGGCACGAATTAAAGTAGCATTAAGGGTTAAAAATGGCTTATGTCAAATGTAATTCTTATTGACTTATTGTGGTTTCACTGATTTATCCACCTTTTACTGGCGTAATGGAAAATTCAAAGCCGGTTGTGTTAGGATGCACCGCTATGAATTCACACTTGACACAGCTGGATTTTACACAAAAAGAAATCTGGTTTCAAGGAACACGTCACCAAAGTATTGCAACTTTTCGAATTTACGTGTTCATCGCACGTAGTTTGAAGACAGAGACACCGTGAAATCTACAGAAACGAAATGTCTAGAAAGTGTCGTTCCATTGTAATAATAATTCTCAAATACACGCGCTTATCTAAGTTTATCTGCACATCAGTCCTTACTCGTTTTATACAAATGTCTGACTAGAATCTTCTGACGAAGGGAATTCGCGGCATTCAACAATTTCTGGGGAATGGCCAATTCTTTCCGAAGCCTCTCCCACTAGATAAGTACGATCATAACCTCTTATTTGAAGTCAATTTAGTAACCCCTGTAATTTACTTCGCACTGCAATTAATTAATAAACCTAAATTTATATTATCAGAAAGAAAGCTTTTTAAAGCTATACACTGAACCCATGTTAGATCTTTTATGCATTCATTGTTTAAACACACAGAATTTAATTGTGGGTTTAGAAATATTATCAGAAAAACCACGATTATTTCTCTAAACAGCATTAGACAACTCATCTTTACAATGGATACTAGTTCTGTTATCTGTGATGCAGACACATCATTTTTAAAAATTATTTTGACAAACTCCGTGCTTAACATGGGTTTAAATAAGAATACGAACTATAATCATTAAATTCGCAAGTCCACACGACCTTAAAACTCACAAGACCATCAACGACATATTTACTGTCGTCAAAACGTTATATCTCGCAAAGCTCACATTTGGATTTCATATGTCATTTAGATGCATACATAACCTACGATAATACCAGGTCGTCTTGGAAAGGAGCTCGAAAAATTCTAATTACATACGTACAGGCAGTCAGAGACTATAGATGGCCTACTCTTCTTTCAGACGTTTAAAACAATTGAGTCACTCTGCTCGCTTCAAACTTCTTTGACCGGACAAGCGTTGTGATACGTCAGTCATATTTTTGATTGCTAGCTGTGAAAACCGTTACGATCTTTCACAAACAATTTCAGATTAAAAACTTTATAATAGTGCGTTTAAGTTAGTTAGTAAGTTTTAAAATAAGTGTTTTAATCTCTAGTTTTGTTAGAACAGTGTTTAGTTTAAAAATTAGTGACTAGTTAATTAGAATAGCAGTGAACATCATGGAACCTGAAGTTGGATGTTATTCAAGTACCGGTATGTAGTTTTCATTTAAATGTATTTATTAGATTTTAGTTTATAAACGGTGATAAATACGATTCTGTGTCTTATTGTGTTGAGAGTTACTAGAAATATCAGGCCTTTAAATTGTTGATTACGGTGAAATTATATTAAACATTTTATTACGTAACTGAATTCTATTTCCGACGTTTAGATTGTATGATAATAATAAAATGATTTGGGAAATGGTTCTGACAGATGTTCAAATATGCATTAAGCATGATTTGTGACCAATAATGCACCAGTTATATAATAAATTCTGAGAGAGAATTGTATTAGGCTAAGGTTATGTTTCGCTTCTTCCCTGTGCTTCAATGCGTCACATTAAAGCCGGTCCATATAGGTTTTTAGAACTTAACATTATTCATATTGAACTAGGGTTTGCAATAGCGATTTCAAGAAAATAGCGAGGTATTACCTAAAATTACGATGGACCGGTTTCTTCCTTACAATTACTAATTTGTTAGTCACTAATAATCTTATCGTCCGAAGTTACATCTGCTGATAGGACACAAACAAGTCTTCTGCATTTTGTTAGTTTTCGCACTAGCATTGAACAAAATATGGCCAAGGCCTCCAAACACCGTGGCCCAGAGTTGAATGTCTCATAAACAAAATTACTCTTAAAGGTGTGCGTTTTCATTTTGT
Organism: Zootermopsis nevadensis; assembly: GCF_977971745.1. Taxonomy (NCBI): domain Eukaryota; kingdom Metazoa; phylum Arthropoda; class Insecta; order Blattodea; family Termopsidae; genus Zootermopsis; species Zootermopsis nevadensis. Next base: position 10,197,678 of record NW_028259154.1, on the reverse strand, counting down.
AGTAGCCGTGTTAGGAACAAACCAGTGGATGAATATTGCCTCTTTAATAACATTTACAAACCCCAGTTTTTTCAGAAGGTCACTGACACGACACAATCATGTCTGTATTCTGATTATAGTTAAATAAAAAGTTTTCTTACCGTGTATTGAGTTTAAGGTTAGGTACACTATTTAACCAAATGTTCCCATATCGAAGCAGATAGAATTAACAATCGGGAGTAGAATAAAACATATTGAGATGCAATTGAGTTTCTGACAGAGATTTATACAACAATGTGCAGTTGAAAATGGTCTGTGTCCTTAAACATTTCGTTTTAATTCTGTTTTACAAGGAATGACTCAGCATTGCCTTTAAACAACAGACTGTAAAGACGTGATGTTTGGTATAGACTTTGACATATTACTCTACTGCGATCAAAGTTTTGTCTTTATTATTATTTTTCAATTGATGCCTTGTAACTTTGTTAAATATACGCGTATTTCACTGGCCTGCCCATATACCGGGCATCTCATCGGCATGGCGCCTAAAATTGTCATTTTTGCGAGTTTGTATTTCTCGTCTTTTAAAGCAGATCACCTGTCAGATTGCAAGTGTCACTATCCACTTTAAACGGAAGACAAAATACAAACGGCCATTGTTAAGCATTCCTTGAGTTCACAGCCGCGAGTTACAAACATAACAATTTCCATCCAGCTGACAAACTAGTCTGCATGTGTCGGAGTAGCAAAGTTCAAATGGGCTGTTTATGAATAATTATCTTCAGAAATTAATATTATCATTTGTAAGATTTGAAGTTTTCGCAGTGCTGATTCTGAAGAAAACTGTCTTCTGGGTTGTAGCGCCGTTTATTCTGGTAGATGTTTAGCGACGTTTCAGAGGTCCTTGCTGCCCCCATCGCCCTGATCATGGCGGCAGTAAAGACCTCTGAAACGTCGGTAAACTTCTATCAGATTACACGCCGCTACAACCCAGAAGACAGCCATCTTAAAATATTATAATTATTTCATTGCAAGTTCCAGACTTACAAGAACAGATTTTAGACTCTCATTTCAGGTTGCACGAAGCTCTTGATGAGTGACTTCCGTATTTATCACTCAAATGACAATGCACTTTAAGCGGCTAAAAATATAAATAAACACAGCTGTCCTGCAAATTTACAAATATAACAACATAATTAAACTGTATAATAACGCCTACGTATGGCAAATATTTAACAATAGGCGAATTGCGTGGTTTAAAATGTAAATTCCAGGCTCCGTAGCCACGCGGTCTGAGGCATGGTTCTCGTTGCAGCGACCGTGGGTTCGAGTCCCACCTAAGGCATGGATGTTTATCCGCGTCCTTTCTCTTCCAGTCTGGTGGATAAAGACTGGCCACGGAGGGCAAGGCGAAACCGCCTTGGTATCTTCGTAAGACTAACCCCGTGGTGCAGGATTGTAGAGTAAAAAAACAATAAATTATTTTTATTAAGCCTGTAGATTAAAGACGGGAACTGAGCTAGCTCAGTCAGTACAGTGACTGGACAACCGGGATTCGATCCCTGACAGGGGCAGAGGATTTTTCCTCTAGCCCCTGCGTCCAGACCGGCTCTTTGGCCCACTTACCACCCAGCCAACTCTCCAATAGATACCGGGGTACTAAGCACTCACCCCATGTGGTGCCGAGGTTAAGAAAAAGTAGGAGCTATACCTCGCCTCACCCCACCCAAGCGCCTACATGGCGTGCGGCAGGACAACTTTACATTTTTATTGTATATTAGCACATGCCACTAATTATGATATTTGTTACAGGACCTCGACATGTCATCAAGGAAGACTTCGAGATCATCAGACTTCTAGGAAAAGGAGGTAAGTACAACTTCCTGTTAACAGTCGGCCGATTACCCGTGCATTTCTCTGCTTACAAAACACGAATCTGATTTCTGAGTACTTAAGAAGCAATGGGTAAAATGGAAGCAGAAGTAGGACAGCATCAGTGGCGTTTTTGTAAGCAAGAAAACTGCACCTCAACCCCAGTTCTGGAACAGTCACTGAGTTGAATGTAGAACTCGAATTACTGCAGGAAATTCAGAGCTATTACACAGTTTCAAGTGTTATTGTGCACAAAAAACTGGCATCTAACTACAAAATTCATAAACTCAAGTCAAATCTTCATTGATGTTCCCGTAAAATTCTCGCATCAGAATTATAGGATATATTTTCTTATTTAAGTAATTTTAATAAATGTTTGAAAATTATAAATGGTACAGATTTTGTCATCCCTGAACTAAGGCAATCGAAATGCTTTGCCAACATTATCGATCTTTCCCCGGTGGCTGACCACGTTCGTGATTGACTTTTCAGAATAGCAGATTGACAACGGCGAAGTGTTACCAGGGCTTAATCGTTACCCTGATATTTTCTTTCATATCCGCTGCATTACGTTATGAATGATTCATGATTGAGTACGGGAGCGTAGATCAAGATCGGCAAATTATTTTCCCCAGCAAAAAATGCATGGAACCACATTGACACTGCCTAACACCACGGATGCTTTTAGAGACTTTTTCTCTAATGCATCTATTAAGTAGGCAGAGAAGAATATCAGCATTTTAGAGCGTCCTTCCTAGTCCATGATCAAGTGCAATGCAATTTAATCGGCAGTGAAATAACAATTTTCTCTTATTAATGTTATCGTCATTCTACATTCGCGTTCTGGTTTACACTGTATCGAAATAGATAAACACGAGAGGTAGTTCTTCTTATGCACAATGTACATTTCCTTTTACTTTAAAGCAATCAGAATTAGGGATTTTAAGAACTGTGTAGGCCTTATTCTGCCGAACAATATTCTTCTATTTATGAATGCTAAAAAATGATAAAAGGTGGATCATTTAAGAAATGATAACATTTATTTGCGGAGACATTTAGAAACGCAGGGCTTCAAACAAGTTAGAATTAATCAAATTATGCAGACAGCTCACGAATGGGTCAAAGACCACTCTCCATGGAGATTCGACACGTAAGCACTTTAACGATAAAAGTTGCAGTCATGAAAACTCACAGACCTAAACGGTATTTCACCTTGTTTCTGTCACCATGCAGGAAACAATAAAATCTAGTAATATCCTGTGCACAAGGGCTTAACCTATCAGAGAGTGCTTTAGAGCTTGTTAAAGAGAAGACGAACCACGTATTTATGAATTTTATATTCATCGCGAAGTTTTGGTATTGGAAAAAAGAGGGTAGAGTATCATAATTATTTGAAAGGAGACTTTGCTGATACGACAGCCCGTACCTGTACAGATATCAAGATGAAACGTAACTGAGATTCTGTTACAGGGTTTGGCGAAGTTTACATGGCAAAGAAGAAGGATGGAAGCGACGCCGGTAAAATCTACGCCATGAAGAACATCAAGAGCACATCACTGAAGAGAAAAGACATCGAAAACGCGTGGACGGAGCGTCGCGTGTTTGAAAAAACGCGCGACACTCCTTTCTTCGTGCAACTGCATTACGCTTTTCAATCCAAAGAACACCTTCATCTCGTAATGGGTGAGTACATCAAACGAAACATCACCTTAACTAAATGTGTAGGGTCCTGATACGAACTCCGTTTGTGGAATAATCCTTCGCTCTCCTTTAAAATATTTCACTTTTTAGTCTTCTGCAGAGCTTGGATTTATAATTATACAGTTGTCGGATGAAACATACAATACATCAGCATTCAGTGGCCTAAGAGTCCTCACAACAACGCGATCTCGTCTTTATTGTTGCAGATTACGTCGCAGGAAAAGACTTCATCGAACTGCTGGAACAGCGAGGTAGGCTTACGGAGATTGAAACAAGATTCTTCTCCGCCGAAGTTATCCTGGCCCTCCAGCACCTGCACGAGGTAGGCAACCAGCACTCCCACTGAACAGCATAATAAATAGGGCGGGGGTACAACACATGAAAAGTAACTAGCTTACTGATTTCAGGGCTATAGAGTTCTCTTCAAATTCCCTTTATTTTTTCACAGTACATCGAATCCTTTGTAATTTCTGTGAGAAATATCTTGATTCACAACAAATGGTAATTCATGAATTTTAGCTCGATTCTTCAGAAGAATGCTCCCCGGTTTAGTAAGCAAGGACTTTGGTTAGTTCTGTCATGTCTGATTATTTAGCCGCCAAGTAATTCTCCGCACCTAGAAAAGTTCATTTTACAACTTTCATATCTCTCAATTTAGTATAATAGAACATTCATACTTATTATTTCTGTAGTTACGTAAGCGAGATTCATAGATAATTACCTGCTGAAACACGAGAATTAGTTAATTAAAATGCACGGCCTGTAATTAAGATCGATCTACGAAGACCAATGCCATATAATCCATATACGTACATCGTCGTTAAATGAACTATAAAAAATGCATAAAAATGCACATATCGAAAATTAAAAATGCGTTTCCTTCTCCCCAATGCTCTTGAGACGTGTTCATTTGTTCTTTCAGATGGGAATAGTTCACCGGGACCTGAAGCCGGAGAACATCCTTCTGGACGCCGCGGGCCATGTAATGCTGACGGATTTCGGTCTGTCGAAGGAGTTTCCGTCTGATCAGGAGGTAAGCTTAGTGCCAACTGCTTTATTCAATCACTTTAATTCCCTGTGTTGGCTGGAATGTAGATGATGAGGGAATTTCTCTCCATCAGGGAGTAACTCTTTGAGGGAACTCAGATTACCAGAACAATAAAAATATAAATATCTGAAATTTCCGAAGTGTGGGCACCCATATTCAGAGAGCATTTCTCCTGTACTTACATTTAACAGGGACATCGCAAGTTCTCAGATTCTGAGGGTGTCAACTAACAAGCGCAGAATTTATTACCTACAGCATTGCCTGTTGTCTGTAATTTGCTGTTTAAAATTCCACAAATACTTCCACCATTACGTATCTTATCCACTTGCAAAACGTTAAACATCTAGATGCACGGTTTTACCAGGTGTTTTGTATGGCTGTGAAATGCGTGTCTTACTTCGAGCAAGGAAATCCTGGAACCTAGCAAATCCGTGAAACGTCCAGCTCACCGAGTATTCCTAAGGGATAAATTTTCGGAATTACACTGTGCCAGTTAAGTAGGGCGAGAAGCAACGCAAACATATATTTGACGTTGAAAGTTTTTGGAAAGTAAGAACATGGAAGACCTTGAAAAAGACGGGAAAACTCATTACGTTGGAGAAACATGTTATGACGTCAGAAGATAAACAGAACTGGGTCTGAAGTGCATCCTTGGGTGTTAGCAATCCTCAAAGTTTTCTTTCTAGTACCTCAGTTAGGGAATTATTTCTGTGTCTCATTGCCTGTCACATGTAACTTATTTAAAATCTTGTTTTTATCAACAGGATAAAAGAACATACTCCTTCTGCGGTACTCCAGAATACATGGCCCCCGAAGTAATCCAGAAGAAAGGACACGACATGGTAAGTGTTTTCTTCTATGCATATATCAGCTGCTTATGATTACATAATATATGCATCAGTTTCCGAGCGTTCATTACAGGAAGCAGAATCCATTTTTTCTGTTTCTGGAGGGTGCAAAGAAATGGGAGTGACTGATTAAAACTCTTGTCCTAATTTTAACTGTTGCAGGCAGCTGATTGGTGGAGCCTGGGAGTGCTGATATATGAGATGCTGTCATACTCCAGGCCGTTCGAAGAAATGAACATGCAGGCATTATTTACGTGAGTCTCCTTATTTGCGAAGAGCAATGTTTTTTAAACAAAGTCCTACACAGATTAGTTTGACCCTAACAGAGTGCCAGTTGTTATCCGTTTTAATGCCAGTGAAATTCCCGGAGAATCAACTTCATGGAGGAAACCAAAATTCAGGCCGAAATATACCCGAAACAAAAGATTATACAAGGAATAAATTAAATGTGAGGGACAGGGAAGGAAACGGAAAACAAAGATCAGCATCTCAAGATGTTATTATAGATGAACCTGCAAAACCTATTTCGGTGGCTTAGATTAATGAAGTCATTTACAGGAACAATGAAATACCATCAGGGAACATAATGGCAGATTTACTAATTCGATTCTCTTTTACAGCAAAATTTTGACTCAAGAGCCCGACTTCCCGCCTTTCTTCCCACCACGTGCGTCGAGTCTCATCGGAATGTTGCTCATTAGAGACCCGAAATTTCGCCTAGGTGGTGAAGCGGGGGGCGCCGAGGAAATCAAGATCCATCCTTTCTACGCCGTAAGTTGTCTTCCCAAATCTGTTACCATAAAATATTGCACAGAAATGCTTCAGTTCTGAACTGTCCTCTTCCTGGACGCAAGAAATCAAAGTCCCGAAGGACGATCGGATAATTGAGACGACCATAGAAAGAGACGAGGGTAAGGCACCTGACGCCATGTTCTTCTGCCATTTGTTGCATAGCCCCACGTTTGTCTGGTCTCTGTAAGACTTTAAATTTGTTCCGCGGGAAAAATAAACTACTTTCTCTTTTCGCGCGACATTTAACGAAAGAAATCGCTTCGTTATGAGAAATTTTTTAACTTCAGTTAAGAAACTAAAGTAGATCTCCGCTCGTGTTATCGAAGGCAATAAAAAATACTCTAAAGAGACGGAGTGCACAAAATGCGATCAGGAAGTGTGACTCATTCCAGAACACCCTGAGTCGGCCGTTGACAAAATGGACGCACGTCCGTAAAAATTGAACGTCGAATAACTGAAGGTCAGACTCTAATGTATTTCTAAGGAAGCAAAGTGCAGTTTCAATGTTTCTAGAAGTTGCTACTGTTTCAAAACTTCAGTAAATAAATAAAAAGTGCGGTCTGCATTCCCATCAGAAGGCAACCCTTAACGTAGGGAAATTGCTAAGGACCCCTTGCATCCAAATTGCGACGTACGAAATATTTCGAGCTCAGTGACATATTGAGGGCCCCAAGAGATAGACAACCCAAAGAAAATTGATTGTAATCCCAGAACAAACCGTAATATAAAAGTTTCACGATACCTGATCTGAAATTTCTTTCACGCACGAATCTTATGGACACGACTATACATCTTAAAACTTTCCTCCCAGTAAATGCGACGTTACAAAACACTTAAAAAGGTCTCAACAATTTACATCAACCCAGAAGACTTAATTTCGTAATCCCTGCAATTATAACAAACTGAGGTGTTCTCTTGTCTGCTTCACCAGAATTCTTCACTCTGTTTTGCTTGTGCTTTGTCTACAGACCATCGACTGGGATGAACTGAGAGCGAAGAAGATATCACCACCCTTCCTCCCACATCTCGACGATATCATCAGCGTCGATGAAAACCAGTTCGGTGTGGCGTCTGACCCTCGGTCAGCGGGCACTTGGCGTCCAAGGAGCGACGACCCTTTCAAGGTGAGAACACGTAATTTTCCTACTTTTATTGCGTGTCGCATCAGAACAAGGCTAATTTCTGGCCCTTTTAGAACACGTGTTGGAAGCCGAGGGTCACGTTCCCTTCGAGGTGTTACAGTCAGTAATAATTTTATTCTGGTGATTAGGCCTTGGCCGATATTTGTGCACCGTAACTCTGGTTTGACAGACAGATTTTTTATTTTTATGGGCTTACTCTCTGTTTCACAATGAAGATACGATTTTATCAACTTCTTTCCAAATACACATTTTTCTGATCTTACAAACGCCGCAGTGAAGACGTTCCAACACAAAAGAATTTTGCTTAAATGTGACTTTTCTAATTTCTATTGCAGAACTTCTCATTTGTGTCGCCATCCTTGGACGAGACTTCCCTGGAGCGTGCAACCACAGTAAGTGTTAACACTTAACATACATTAGGTTTGCAGTACAATTTACGCATAGCAAGTTACAAAGTTAAGTAAAAATCCTCTCTATTTTTGTCTCACATGATAAATGATGTCTTATTACTCATCATTCAAACATACGCGAGAAAATAATTAATTATTAGATAAGCAGTCGTAGGCTCTGACAATATTTACCACTTTCAGGCTCTGCAAGAAAGAGTTGTTTTGCTGTGTCGCTTGAATGTCGCAATAATATTAAAAATGTTAGATTAATCAATTAAGACCACAGACACATCTCGGTCGTATCCGGCAACCTGGAACTTACTCCAAAAAGCATTATCCAATCACGGCGCGCTGTACTCATCAGACGTCGAGCAGCTCACCCGAAGTTATATTACGTATTGTCGTAAACAAGAATAAACAAATCGATCTAAAATGACCATAAAACAGCTGTTTTGCCCCACGTGTTCCTTTTTTGTCTTCTGCTATATTTTCTTATTTGAAATTCGCTTGTGGTCGTTGGTAAGTATTTGGCCAGTGTTCGCACTGAAGGAACTCTCTGTTGCTGAGTTCGTCGGTATATCATCTTTCATCCTGACGAGGGTGGAATGGCCTCAATTTTGAAAATGCCTCTAGTCGCGCGACTTAACAGCAGGTGGCATTGAAGTCTAATTGAGTCTGAAATGGTGCAAAGGGGCAGTTCTGTTGAGTGCGTAATTCTAACAGCAAAAGTAGTTGCCTCTAACTTGGGTTTTGCTGCAAAGAATCACTAAGAAGGGCGAATGTTGAACAAACTACTACAAGCAACTGATTCCTATTTTCGTGTCAACAGATTGAGTATCCACCAGCGCAGGTGTCGAGTGCCCCATTGGCTTCCTCACCTGACTGCCTCCCTGCATCCACCAATCAAGGACCAGGTGAGATATCTTATTTCATTTCAGAACTAAGCGACTAACTTGCATCGAGTTCCCCAACACTTGCAAAATATCAGATGTGCCCAGACAGTGGAACTCAGTCCGTGTCGATGTCGGTCTTTTAGTTTGTAATGCCACCCGCATTGAAGTTTTTCTCAGAGTAGGATTCAAACAAATTTTGTATGGAGATTCAACAGAAAACTGCAGATAAATTAGGATTTTAATACAGAACTTCTGTAGAATGTTACAATACCGTCGTACAGAACACGCATGTCTGATCTGAGTAGCTGCACCCAAAAATGCTTCGACTGCATAAGACAACTGTTCACTGAGCAAGTTCACTATATCAACTTCGCACTTTGTGTTTTCTCTGTATCTCTCAGCCTCTGACCTCGATATTAAACTCAAATAACTGCTTCATCAGCTTGTAAAATTTATTGTTTCCAGTTACGTAATTAAATTCAAGTTTCGTGAATTTGTGTATTATATTATATTAAATAAATATAACTTATATACTCGTGAATAAGTATCCCTTTAAAGTATAAAGTATAAATAAGTAAAGGTTTGTTTGTACGCGTTTATAACACTGTATGAGATATCTGGTGCTGTCTTCCATCGCCAGCGTCACACGTGGTCAAAGTATTCACCACTGCCTCACACACATTATTAAACTGAATGGTACTAACATTACGAAAGAGAAAGCTGAATTATGATAAAAGTCCTTTAGTTTTAATTGTAAAAACATTAAAATATTAGACGCAGTCTTCAAAGAATATTAAACCAGTTGTCAACACAAAATATAATGAGGTGGAATAAAACAAAAATTTTCACACGTTAATGTATTAAGAGTAAGTTTGATTGTCCCATGAACATAAAATGCGATTATGAATTTTTCATTTGCAGACCCTACATGTGACAACGATCACCCTTCCAGCATCCCAGACACGATTCTGAGGATTGTGATACCATCAGGAGGGGTGGTCACAGAAGATCGGGTTCTGCAGACAACAACGCATCAGGCGGACCCGAGGAAACCACAGAAGAGGAGGCACGTCCTGAGTCCTGAAGACGGCGGAGGGCAACAGAAGAAAATACGTCTGTGAAGAAACATCAAAGGCGAACCTTCTGCGTGGATGCAGCCAGAGCAGATCGGCGAAGAAGAATCATCGTCAATGCTTCCTGTAGTGGAATGAAACAGCCTGCAGAAACATCGCAGCCACTGATTCTCCATTACAGTAAGCAGCAACTGGCTTTTTCAATGTGTAACTTCGGCTTACTGGAATAAGCAGCGTCATGAAATGTTGGTTTCTGGATGTTTCGGCAAGCACTTGCGTTGTTATCTTCAGGGTAATGTCTTTGGGAAAATTAGGAAGCCTCCTTTTAATACGGCAGTGGGTGGTGGTGGTGGCATGACTAAAATACCTGAGAAGCAACGACCTATTCAATTAAGGGGGGAGTCACTGCCAGTTTCTTCATGTTTACCTGTTAATCTAGGCAAATTCGTTCGTCCATGATTACAGTATTTCTGACCCCCAGATTCAATTCTTTTTAATTCTCCCATTTTTTCAACGTTACGTACTGTGAGCTAAAAAAATTAGTTAAGAAACGAAATTTAGCCTCTTAGAAAAACATTTTTTTCGGAGGGGTTCCGTCCCTTAATACAAATCTTCACACTTGAATCTCTAACCCCTTTTAAATGTGAATTAGAAATTCATTCCACAAGTGCCTAGCGTCATGAAAAAAATTACAGTAGTGCTGGGCTTAGATTTTCAAATGTCGTTCTGTCACAGCACCACATAATCTGTAACACCTGAATTTCAGCAATTTCCCCTTTCATAACCGACAAGGCGTCGCATTGCAGTCTGCCTTCCACGGTGTTATGTATCCATATCTGAGCTGGAACTATTCCTCGAATGTTCCTCCACTCGGTCCATTACCTAGCAACAAGCAACAGTGTCGAAAGACTAAATTGCTTACTCGTTCCTTTTTCGCTAACATTCCTCCATCTACGCCGACGACCCCTCAATATTTAATAACCAATCTCGCTAAATCTTATTTTAATCACTAGCCACGGCCTATTTTACTGCTACTGAGAGAAGTAGGCCGCCAGGTCACAGGATTATCCTTGGTATGAGGGTCGTGTATTTCCCACAATGCGCCTTATTCCCTGGCTCTGTGTCATCTTAAATACGGTTTGGATATTTCATAACAACTTCGAAATTACGCCTTTACCCCGGGCTAGCGACCACGTGGCTAGGAAGGGAGCGGACAGGGAAGGTTTCAGCAGCCACTTCATTAGGATGACAGGGACAAATTCGATCTTCACCGAAACCTTCAACATTGAACACTGCTTATTCTCCGACGAAGTTACACTTGAAATTCAGATTTCTTTTCAGGCCAGAAGACCGAACATCATCCACTGCTTTTTGATCAATTTGCATCTGCATATCTTGTGTTTCCCCAAATACCATCAAGTTGCAATTTTTTACATTTATATGTCCCCACCTCTCCCCTAGAAATAGACTACAAGAAACCAGCCCAACTATGAGTGAGCTCTTGTCGGTAAATTCACATCTGCATCATTTCTCTCCTATTATTCTTGATTATCGTACATTCACCTTCCCTTAATCCTGTTAAGTTCTTTCTTTGGTTGTCAAATTTTGTAAATCTCTGCAGAGGTCATAAAAATTTTGTGTGTTCTGGTATCAAATTTCGGCCGTTTCTCTAATTTAGGATCCGCGTCACAATTTCGTATTTGACCGTCGCATTCGACGTCTACGTTTGCTAACACTTCAAAACGCAATTCATTCATCAAGGCCTACTTATACATTCTTTTTCAGTTTCCAAATTGTGGTCGGCAAGTAACTAATTAAATTCTGTAAACCGTTCGTTTTCTCAGAGAGTAGAATTTGTTAGTGACAGGTTGTCTTACGTAATTTTGGAAGGACGTTGGTGCGACATCATTGTCCTTAATGTTCATGCCCCAACTGAAGACAAAAGAGATGATATCAAGGATAGCTTTTATGAAGAATTGGAATCAGTATTTGATACATTTGGCAAGTATCACATGAAAATTCTGCTTGGAGATTTCAATGCAAAAATTGGGAGGGAGGATATATTCAAACCCACAATAGGCAGCGAGAGTCTCCATGCACTTAGTAATGATAACGGTGTTAGAGCAGTAACCTTTGCTACGTCAAAAGATTTAATTGTAAAAAGTACAAAATTTCCACACCGTGATGTCCATAAATACACTTGGACTTCCCCAGATGGCAGAACACACAATCAAATAGATCATGTTTTAGTAGATAAGAGAAGGCAGACAAATGTAATTGATGTGAGATCATTCAGAGGAGCAGATTGCGACAATGATCTGGTGGTAGCAAAAGTGAGGGAGCGGCTTTCAGTAAGTAGACGAACTAAACAAAATTTTGAAACAGAAAGATTTGATTTGAAAAAATTAAGTGAGGGAGAGGCAAAGGAACAATATCAAGTTGAAATTTCGAATAGGTTTCAAATTTTAGAGACAAATGAGGATAATGAAAGTGTGGACATCAACAGGGAGTGGGAAAATGTCAGAAACCCATCCAAATTTCAGCAAAAGAGAAACTAGGATACTACAGGAGAAAGCAAAATAAACCGTGGTTTGATGAAAAATGTTCAAAATTAATAGATCGAAGGAAGCAAACAAAATTTCAATGGTTGCAGAACCCAAACAAAACAAATGCGGATAATCTATGTAACGTGAGACGTGAGGCTAGTAGAACCTTTAGGACTAAGAAAAGGGAATACCTGAAGGGCAAAATTGCTGAACTTGAGACAAATAATAAGGAAAAAAACATCAGAGACCTGTACAGAGGCATTAATAACTTTAAGAAAGGATATCAACCCCAGACCAATTTGGTAAAGGATGATAGTGGCAATTTGCTTGCAGATCCAATAAAAATTGTGAATAGGTGGAAAAATTTCTTTAGCGAGCTCTTAAATGTTCATGATACTGGTGATATTAGACAGATTAAAATGCATACAGCTGAACTGTTGGTGCCAGAACCTAGCTTAGATGAAGTGGAACTAGCCATTGGGAACTTGAAAAGTTATAAATCTCCAGGAATTGATTAGATTCCGGCCGAATTAATTAAAGCAGGTGGCAAAGGGATGCATATGAGGATCCATAAGCTTATTCAGTTAATTTGGGATAAGGAAGAGATGCCACATCAATGGAAGGAATCCATAATTATTCCTATTTATAAGAAGGGGGACAAGACTGAGTGTGGTAATTACCGAGGAATATCGCTGCTATCAACCTCATACAAAATTCTATCCAACATTCTTTTGGCAAGATTAACCCCATATGCGAACGAAATTATTGGGGATCATCAGTGTGGGTTCAGACGAAACAGATCAACGATTGATCAGATCTTTTGCATTCGTCAGATACTAGAGAAAAAATGGGAGTTCGGTGGGACCGTACATCAGTTATTTATATATTTCAAAAAAGCCTATGACTCTGTGAAGAGAGAAGTGCTATATAATATTTTTATTGAATTTGGTATACCAAAGAAGCTAGTGGGTCTAATAAAAATGTGCTTAAATGAAACCTGTAGCAAAATCATTGGCATATGCTGATGATGTTAATTTATTGGGGGACGATATAAATACAATAAAGAGGAACGCAGAAGTTTTACTAGAGGCTAGTAGACAGGTGGGGCTGGAAGTAAATTCAGAAAAAACTAAGTACATGTTAGTATCTCGTCATCAGAAGACAGGCGGGCAAAATTATCTTAGGGTGGCTAATAAATCCTTTGAAAGGGTTACAAAGTTCAAATATTTGGGAACAACAATAACAAATCAAAATGATACTTGTGAGGAAGTTAGGAGGAGAATAAATTCCGGAAATGCTTGCTACTTCTCAGTCCAAAATATTTTGTCTTCCCGTCTGATTTCTAAGAACCTGAAAATTAAAGTATACAAAACAATAATCTTGCCTGTTGTTTTGTATGGGTGCGAAACATGGTCTCTCACTCAGAGGGAGGAACACAGGTTACAGGTGTTTGAGAATAGGGTGTTGAGGAGGATATTTGGGCCTAAGAGGGAAGACGATGGGGCGTGGAGAAAACTGCACAATGACGAGCTTAAAAATCTGTACTGCTCCCCCAGTATTGTGAGGGTGATTAAGTCGAGAAGAGTGAGATTGGCGGGACATGTAGCGCGCATGGATGGGACAAGAGGTGTGCACCGGGTACTTTTTGGGAAACCTGAAGGGAAGAGACCGCTGGGGAGACCTAGACATAGATGGGAGGATAATCTCAGGCGGCATCTATGGCAGATAGGAGTTGAAGGAAACTGGATTTGGTTGGCCCAGGACAGGGTCCGGTGGAGGGCTTTGGTTAATTCGGTGATGAACCTTTGCGTTCGGTAAGCCATCTAGTTAGTTAGTTAGTTCGTTTTCTCAGCCTTCCGATGTAATTTCCACGCGTCATTTCACGTTGGCAGATTTAAGTTAAGTTTTTTTGTAGGCGTTTAATTTGTTTGAAAAATTATGCAATTCTTCATTTTTTGGAAACCATTACCTGATAACTGCATATGGAATTGTATTTAACGTGTCATAAAGATATTCAGAGCTTAGGATTCGTCTTCTATTTACGAAAATAGTATTCCTGTGATTACTTTACGTTGCTTCCACTGGCTGGGATAGTGTATCATAATTTTCCAGTAGACCTTTCGCGAAAATTCTACTTCTATTCAGATTATCGTATACTCTGTAAGATTTGAAGTTTTCACAGCGTTGAGTATGAAGATTCCTGTCTTCTGAGCTGTTGCTCTGTGTATTCTGGTAGATGTTTACCGACGTTTCAGAGGTTATACTGCCTCCGTCATCAGGGCGATGATTCATCGGCAGCATGACCTCTGAAACGTTGGTTAACATCGACCAGTCTACACAGCGCAACAGCCCAGAAGACAGGAATCTTCATATCGTATACTCTGTTATAAGCGATTGTCCCAGATAAATCTTAAGGAGATTAATTTTCAGTCTATATTCGACCGCCATGACTAACAATAAAAATTGCAGTCTTCATTTCCGCGGGCCCCAGTATATAATTACTTTGTTTATTTGTGAATTTTACTTTTCAGTTCTCCTTAAATCATAAATAAGTCGTCCTCTAACCTGATGAAAATATAAAAATAACATAATTATTTTTATGATAGTGTTCTGCACTCTTGATTTCTTTCAATTAGGACAGTCAGGTCATAATAAAAACTTCCCTCACATTTTAAATCTCGACGGCCAGTCAGCTGTCTGCAGTTACGATTGATTCATTGCTCAAAATAAAACATATAATTTATCTCTCCATTACGTCATCCAACCCCGGTGCAGACTGCTAGGGGAAACAAAAGATATGCAGAGAGCAAATCTCGTGGTCAACCGAGGAACAAGCCTTCGTTGCTGCCCGTACAAAGAGACAGGCTGATCCCATTCTTAGTCTTGAGAATTGCCTCCCTAAGATACACCTTGATATTACCCTCCCATCCTTTCTTGGTCTGCCCAGTGAACGTTTTCCAGAAGGATTTCACACCAAAACTCTGGACTCACCACTTGCCTCCACCATTCGTGCTGCATATCCAGCCCATCGGAGCTTCGTAGATTTCACTATCCTTATTATGCTAGGTGACTCGTACAATTCACGCAGCTCCTCGTTACGAAAAATCCTAAATTCCCCACGTATTTCATCCCTCCCAGGTCTAAATATCCTCCTCAGCACCGTTTTCAAACATTTGTAATCTACGTTCTTCCTTCAAAGTAAGAGACCATGTTTCACAACCATACAAGACAACAGGCAAAATTATTGTTTTATATTTACCGATCTTTAGTGTTGTGGTTACTAAACGGAATAAAAACAGTTTTTGAACTGGATAAATTCAAGCGTTCCCCGAATGTATTCTACTCTTAACTTCTTCAAGGACCTCATTTCTATTTGTTATTGTTGTTCCCAGATACTTATATTTTGAAACATTTTCAAATGACGTGTTACTTTTAATTATGTTCCGCCATTGCTACTGAAGTTGATTCCTTATTACGACCATGTATTTAGTTTAATCTACATTTACCTCTAGACTTATTTCCTTGCTAACCTCTCGGAGAGTTTCTGTATTCTTGGTTATGGTACCCACACAACATCCCCCAGCAAATTGACATCATCAGCATAGGCAAGTACCTGGAGCAGACCATTCCTGAATCCCTCTGATATTCTAGAGAAGAATTAAGAAGAATTTTGGACAAAGCATCTCATTTAACCAAAATAATGTCTCAGATCAATAATACTTACACGGTATCCCACAAGTCCCGCAAACCGAAGTTCGTCATTACAAAAAAAGTTTAAATTGTCCTGCACATTTTGTCTTTAGTATCGCGAAAACGGTTAACGAGCTAAAAAGTGGTTGCCCGAATCATTACGAAGCCGCACGTAATATTCCAGTTTATCTTCTTCACACGACTGCGTTCGCAAATAATTTTGAGTAATAACAACACTTCGTGCTCCTTGGATTCCTACCACACTAACACAATATTTAATACGTAATCCTCGGGTTGAGGTACTTTCGGGACATACTGTATGTATGATGAAAGTGCCATAATTGTAAAATTGGTACATTGGTCGTATGTTTGTTTACATTGTAATGAAGGGTTTACTGCACAAACATTACCAGCCAGAACATTCAAGTTTACTCGGGGCTTTGTTTATTTTTTGTTAAATCCTATAAAAATAATATTCTAGTAAATAACGCAAACATTACACATAATATATTTAATTTCATATATATTTAATTTCATATATATTTTACCAAGGTATAAGAATAACTACAATTTAAAGATGTCAAAGATAAGTTAGTGTTAAAATTTGAAAATTATCGTGGCTTATCACATTGTCGCATGTACCACAGAAATGGACTTATTTTGCAGAACCAAAACGTGTATTTCTCTCGTGTGTCGGTAAAAATAGCTTCGTCACTTCACCTTCGTAATTTACCATTGACCCATTAGTAATTAATGTTATTGGGAAGCTCCTATTTGCAGGCGGTACACAATTCAAATCTCCGAATTCAAACAATCTTCCTATACACACGTTTTCTTAAATCACTGACAAATTTGTTGACATGACTTCAGCTGCTCGACTGTTCAGAACCGATCCATCAAAGTGATTCTTCAGAAATTTCTTCCACTTAGCGACACATGTAAAAGCGATACATGGAAAATTCCTTTTCGATAAAAGTGTGCCTTGTCGTGTTTTTGCACTACGCCCTTCAATTTGTTAGGTCATATTTAGATTTAGTAAACCATTCATTTCCCCCTCTCATATCTTTATTTCCTCCTACAATGTTGTAAATACGATTTCATTGGCTATGTTTGTTTTTTATTGAAATTTGTTCTTTTCTGATATAATGGGGGGGCTAAATTCTTCGTTTCCCTTCGTTATTTAATTTGTTTACAAATTCTGAGGTGGGTCTTGCAATTTGTGTATCCGCTGTGTGTGCATGCATGTATTATGTATGTATATATGTATTATGTATGAATGTATTTACGCATGTATTATGTATGTATGCATTTAATATGCATGTATTATGTATAGGCTGTTTGCTAGGACATGAGCTATGGCCTTGAGATGTGCAGTGCATTTCCACCCCGAACAGTGGATGGGGTGAACTCAGAGCTCAGTTGCAAGGCAGAATTGACCGAGTTCACTTCGTGTGGTAAATTCCATTTCAAAAACATTGACCCATTTTTAATAGGCATTTCATATTCATCGCTGTTTCTACTCAGCACGAACAGAATGCAAAGCGTGGGCAGAGGTGTAAAGAAAATAGTGGGACGTAAAGTAATACACAGCCAAAGTAGAGAAATGATGATAAGTGTTTACAGTTTTATGAAGAAAGAAGCGGACAGCGGCAATGTGATTAACGTTAATCAAATACAAAATCGTGTTTCTGAAGCTACTGGTGTGTCCATAAGTACTCTGAAACGCATTCTGAAAGAGTACGAACATAATAAACGAGTGGGAAAAGAATTCAGCACACCTCACAAGAAACGGCCAAGAAGGAAAATTAAAACAGATGTAGATGATTTTGACAAGTGTGTAATTCGAAGAACGATTAACGAATTTCACACTACACAAGGCGAGCGTCCTACTTTAAAATCGTTGTTGGCATTAATTAAGAAAAAGATTAACTTCAGTGGCGGGAAGTGGGCTCTTTGGAAAATAATTAGAAATTTAGGCTTCAGGTGGCGGAAATCAGAAAGTAATAGGAAAGTTCTCATCGAAAAGGATGATATTCGTGCAGCAAGACTGTCTTATTTGAGAAATATAAGTCGTTACAGAAATGAGGGGCGACCTATTATCTACATGGACGAAACGTACATTCACTCCTCACACACGAAAGGACATGCCTGGGGTGATGGTACAAATGCAGGTCTACTTGCACCCGTCTCCAAACGACAGCGAGTCATCATCGTACACGCTGGCAATGAAAATGGCTTCATTCCAAATGCTTTGTTAATGTTTAAATCGGGGACAATATCTGGAGATTATCATCATGATATGAATTTTGACAACTATGAAAGATGGCTCAAAACGAAGTTAATTCCAAACCTTCCACCAAATTCGGTATTAGTAGTGGACAATGCAGCTTACCATAACGTACAACTTAATCCGGCTCCAACTTCTTCATCTCGAAAAAGTGCTATGATCGACTGGCTTTCAGATCGTAGCATTCCTTTCAGTGACGGAATGTGTAAGCCCGAATTGTATTCTCTAATTAAACTGCGTAAGCCACGATTCAAAACATTCAAAATTGACGCTCTACTGTCTGAACATTGCCACTCTGCCCTTCGCTTGCCGCCATATCAACCAGATCTGAATCCGATTGAACTGATATGGGGATTGGTCAAAGAATATGTCGCCAGAAAGAATGTCAGTTTCCGTCTAGATGATGCTATGAAACTAGCTGAGGAAATGTTTAGTAGCATCACAAAGGAAGAATGGACCTCGAGGTGCAACAAATCCCGTCAGTGCGAACAGAATTACTTGCGGTTGGAACCTGTTCTTGACGACATTTCGGAACAAATTACAGTTAATTTACAAGATGGCAGTGATACCAACAGTTGTAGCAATAGTGAGGAAAACGAGAGGGAGGAAGAAGATGCAGAAGAAGATGATGGGGAATTAAGTGGAATAGAAGCTTTGTAAAATATCTTCAGCCGCTGTAAGTAATTCAGTCTGCATTGATGTTTTTGTGTTCAGTAGTACAGAGAAAGGTGTTCTCCTCCGTTCCCCACTATCACTAGGAGACAGCGTCAGTACCCTCTTACGCGCATATCCACAGCTCATGTCTGAGCGAACGACTAATATGTATGCATGTATTATGTATGTATGCATGTATTATGTATGAATGTTTGTATGTATGCATTGTGTATGAATGTGTGTTTGTGTGTATGTATGTATGTATGCATGTGTTATGTATTTATGCATGTATTATGTATGTATGCATGTATTATGTATGTATGCATGTATTATGTATGTATGCATGTATTATGTATGTATGCATGTATTATGTATTTATGCATGTATTATATATGTATGCATGTATTATGTATGAATGTTTGTATGTATGCATTGTGTATGAATGTGTGTGTGTATGTATGCATGTATTATGTATTTATGCATGTATTATGTATGTATGCATGAATTATGTATGTGTGCATGTATTATGTATGTATGCATGCATTATGTATGTATGCATGTATTATGTATGTATGCATGTATTATGTATGAATGTTTGTATGTATGCATTGTGTATGAATGTGTGTGTGTATGTATGTATGTATGTATGAATGTATGTATGTATGTATGCATTATGTATGTATGCATGTATTATGTATGTATGCATGTATTATGTATGAATGTTTGTATGTATGTATATATGAATGTATGTTTGTTTGTATGTATGCACGTTTGTTTATATGTATTCCTTTTATTATGTCTTATATCATGATGTACAGGGTTTTCCAACATTGTCATTATTACCCTCTTCTCATAGAAATTCTTGCGTAGATTTTGTATTTCACAGACTGTAAAATATATGACTGAGGTTATAGTGAAAAGTTGTTAGCCTAACGCCCAACCCCAACCCGGAGGACCACCCTTTGTCGGCTGTCGGCAATTGCTTGTTCAATGTATTCTCTGCTCATAGGTTTTTTAATATTGGTTAGATTTTAAACAAATAATATTATTTTTTTAAATTTGCATAATTATTTATGTTGTGTTTTAAAACGAATTGATTCATTAAACATTTAACCAATAAGATTCCTCATTTTTTGGGTAATTTCTATTCATAAAGTTTGTTTAGTGTTCATTCGTTAATAACATTTGTTCCTTACATTTGCCTGGTTCGTATTTACTGTGTTCGTTTAATGCTACTTAATTTAATTAAATATCTTATTTAAATTAGCGTCACTCTTTTCCAGTTCCCGCTTTAATTTTATAACTATGTAATCAGGGCCACTTTAACCAGTGGTAAAATTGGGCAGCTGCACATGGTCCTTTAATTTTATGGGCCCCATCCGCCCGCCCGACCGACGGTACCGCGTTCTTAAATTTGCCCAAAGTTTTTCCAAATTTCTCTAGAAACGTTTTTTGGGACGCGTGTGCAGTAAGTCTGATGATACTAGCATTCTTGCGGCAAAATTTTTTTCGATTCTGTGCTGTTTGGAGCGGGGAGCGCTATCAAAATAGCACACATATTAAACAGTTAGTTCACTTGTTCTTTGGATTCACCTATTTGGGCTGTTGAAACACACAGGACGTTCAAAACGTTTCTTTACCCGTGGGTAATCTTGGCATATCACACTTTAGCTTGAATGTATAAAATTTTTACATAATCCTTTTATCCTTTCCTATTCATTCAGTTTTTGTTAATATAAATACATTTTGTGAAAACCAAGATACTTTATAGATTAAGATTTCTAAATCTCTCAGTAGCGTAAATTTGCTGTGAATCCTACCTATTTTTAAGAAATGGGACAGTGGACCCCAAGATCATGTTTTTCCATAGCCTCACCACTGCCTTAAAGTGGCCCTGTATGGAAGGCGTGATAATTGTTCATAATGGTTCCATCTTTCGCATTTTATAATTGTAGTCTGAGCATGTAATAAAATATGTTTGTTCCTTCATGTGAATGAATCTGATGTCTTAACTTGTATGTGTAATTACTCTCAAACTTTGTTTTCTTTTTTATCGTTTGAGTTTTACATTTTATTTTCATTTTTACTCATTTAGGAATAACTTTGTAGGAGCTGAGGTTTTCACGGCAGTGATTCTGAAGATGGCCGTCATCTGGGTTGTTGCACCGTGTAGCCCTGTAGAAGTTTATCGTCATTTCGGGTGTGATTGCCGCCTCCATCATCAAGGCTATCGCCCTGATGGCGGAAGACAGGGACCTCTGAAACATCGATTACCTTCTACCAGACTACACAGTGCAACAGCCAAGAAGATAGCCATCTTTGGGCACATTTTGTGAAGAAATGTTTTGTTGAATTATGCAGAGTGAATGTCGAGTGTCTTCGAATTCCTTATGTTATGCAGTCCCACACAACACTTGTTTATCAGTGTTTGTTTATCACGCGTTCTTTGCGCAGAGTGCATTATCAGTTGGCTATATCTGTCCGTCAGTCCAATCAATTCAACCCAAGAACCACTGGATGCATCTGGATGAAAGTTGTGCCACTCCACACAATTGGGATTTAATAAATCTTTCTAAATGTAGGCTGAAAAGAACGCATGAGGATATTTTGTGTATTCCTGTACGGAATAAAATTTCCGAGCTTCTTTTTAACTACAGCAGGACTCCACCCCTCCATTTATTTCTTCATTTTCTTTCCTTCGCGTTATATGTCATTATATATAATCGTTTTTAAACTTGACTGTACTGCATTACAATGTTTCCACAAATCCTTTCAATATTCAAACAAGAAAGTGGTTTAGTTTAATATATTTTCAATTCAATTCATTTATATATTTTGCTCAACTGCACAATAAAAATTTGAAGGCGCTAAACATTCATTCTAACAGATACTGCACTGCACTGAATTCTAACATAAATGCAACACTTTATGTATTATTTAAAAACTGTTAAATATAAAGCCTTAAATCTAAATAGACTTGTTCCTTGTCATGCATTTATTTTTATTTTTAACTATATAACTGTCGTATAATATTTATAAACGTCTCCAAATAAAAATATTTGTCTTTTCCATACCAATTGACACTGTATTTCAAAACTTCTGTGTTATTTATTTTTCACAGTCTCGTTATAGACACGCCATGGCTCAGACAATTATTCGCCGTCCTTTCACCACGAAGGCTCGGGTTGGCCCCTGAGTTAGTCCACGAGAATTTGTGGTGGACAAAGTGGCACTGAAATATTTCTCTCTCTGATTCCTAAGGTTTTCCCCTGTCCATGTCATTCCACCGCTGCTCCATTTTCGTTCATGTATCATCTGGTCGAGGGGGGCAATGGACCCGTAATGGTCCAGTTCCACACAGAAATTCTCTCACCCAATTGTAGCAATCACAAAATATCTTCATGTACGGTGCAATGCATGTATTAGGGTAATTGTTATTTTTACTGTAAAGTGTAAATAACCGGTGATTATATAAAATTCTTAAAAAAAATTGCTATTAAATTTGGGTAACAGCCGCTCATAATTAACTGTTAAATTATATCGTAGGATATATATATATATCATTACATTCACTAATCAATAATAATTCTTGCTATCTTGAAGTACATCTCTATTACACGTAGGGAAACTTTGTTTCTACTGCGCGTTTGATGACATGTCTTTCATACAATGTCTCTGTGGAACTTGAACCGCTAACTCTCCATCTTTCATATGACGAATAAATTAATATGGAGGAGTGGTGGAATTGTACCGACAGGGTAAAAGCAAAGAACTCTGAAAGAAACCCGTCTTAGCGCCATTTTGTCCGCCCAAATTCCACATGGACTGCCCTGGGTGTGAACACGAGCCTCCACGGTAAGAATCCCACCTTTAGCCCTAACCACCTCAGCTATGACGCGGCTAACGCAGGTGTTTACTTGTGGAAGTCACTGTGGGCTATGTTTCTCGTAGTTTCTACGTCTAATATTTCTGTGATATAACTGTATTGTTTGATTAGATGTTGTATTTTGTAATAAATGATTTAGAAAAAACATTTTTTCTTTTATTTCAAGTTTCGATTAGACAAGGTGAATACAGCCCCAGTTCTGGTTAAGGTCGTAAACAGTTGTATTTTCGACAACTAGAAGGATTCCCAGAATGTATATTTTAATATATATATAGTGTGTCTATGTACATACATATTTATTATTTGGGGTCTACAAAAAGGTTTTCGAGCAAATTAAATTTTGGTCCGTATCGCTTTGGTTAGTTTATTATATTATTTTAGTCGAAGATAAATTACACTAAAACTTCTCAAAAACATTTGATTCCAACAAATTCAATATATAAGATACAGTTCAAGTATATAATTAATTTGGAACATTATCCTATGTAAATCATAATAAAAATATATTGTGTGCATTTTCAAATTTACACGGCAAATAAATGCACTAAAATCCAATCAGGCTATTAGCTGCGTCAGAGCTGATTTAAAAATCAGAGTCTACGATGCGTCTTAGTCATCAGAATCGACATTTAGTGGCAGACCATTCTTAAGCCTACGTGTGACATTTCTATCGTAAATTTCTCTCATCAGAAATTACAATTTATTAATTTATATGGTGCATTAAGACCTTTCTATTTATTGATTAAATATGCCGTTTAGGAAATATTTGTCATTCTTTCCAAACCACTGAACATAAAATTATAGAAAACACAAAAGCTCTCAATATTTGCAAAATGTAAAATTCGTGTCATTTTTAAAGTAGGCCCTACCTCAAAGAAAACGTATCTCCTTGCATAGACCAGTCTGTTAATAACATGGAAAAGGTCCCTATTTGCTCTGAGAACCATCTTAAACCCCCCCCCCCAAAAAAAAAACAGAATGCATTAAAACGTTGAAGCACTCTGTTGGTCCACAGTTAATGCTACTTCAAAAACAGCTTAAACGCCAAGCCGTTTAAACGTGTGGGGGGGTGTGGTGGTAAATCGCCACGCATTCTTAAATTTTACATTAGATGGAGGCGAATGGTCAGCTCCAAGTCTGGCCGCTTTATCTAAAAGCAAAAAGCCTCCATTAAACAGGAGGCTAGGAGGGTCTGGCAGCTGTTTGCGACGAAATGTCCTTGTCCGGATTTGAACCAAGTTCGACCAGCTTATACCCAGTCACTACTGCCCACTCGCCGAGGTGTTGCGCCTCATCACATTTGACGTGTTCGGTTGCTCTGGGAGAAACGCAGAATAAACTGTCTCTTATAACTCCGTATCTCTCGCTTCGTGATAAAGAAAAACGAGATTCAAAATGGACCTCTTCACAAATGCTACTAACTATGTTATTTCTCTTTGAGATGTGGCAACCACGTAGAAAGAAATATTTTGTTACGTGTTCTTTTAACAATTTTAAAAATTAATGTTGAGTGTGCAGAGCAAAAAACTCATTTCTAGGAACTTAAGATAGAAGAACAGCATAAGATCATTTTATTGTAATTACAATTACAGATTCCACTACCCTCGTAAATAAATTAAACTTAAACGAGTTTATTTGATCTAATTTCTCACAATAAAATGTGCTGTGAAAACCTTAATAAATAAGAAAAATTATGTGAAGCGGCCTTCGTGACTCATGTTGAAAAGTTTGATTCACAGCAATTTCGTCTCGTATTATCTACTTCGATCTCCGCAGAAATTAAGTGAAAGTAGGGTTGTCCAAACTAGAGTCGTCACGCATTTAAGTAATTTCGATGCAAAAATTTCTGCCAGTCGGTATTCCTCTTAGCTTAAGTTTTCCGCTTAACATACTCGAAATAGCAATCCAACATTCCAGCACATTTTCAAAACCACAGGCAGTTCCCACTCTTACGAATGGTTACGCTCCTGGAGGCATTTTGTAAAACGAGTCGTTATTTTCAATAAGTGCAATATTAGCTTCGTTACTGAGGAAATGTTTAAATCTGTGACAAATTCCTTCATAGTCATCCACGCCTTGATCTACCGAACTTCCTCTTCTGAACAACCGTTCCAAAAAAAAAATTATTTAAAATTATTCATGGTCAGGACTTTTACCAACGTCTGTTCTTTAAAACCACGACGTTTCGGAGGCTGGTGTAGTTTTTTACACAAGATTTTAAAACGCAACCAACTCTCCTTAAGTGTTTGAGGTTAGGTTATGTCGTCCTAGAACAATTTGGCTTAAAAATGTTTATCCACTGAAGACACAGCATTCAGACTAACAGACAAAGTACTGAAATCTGTTAACCACAAAAATTCATATTCTGTATTTTAGCAAAAGCTTTTGACTCTATAAATCATAAAATGTTGTTAACCAAATGACATTTTTATGGCATTCGAAGAATAGCTGAGGAATGGTTCAGGTCCTTTCTAACAGGAAGGAAATAAAGGGTTTAAGTAAAATCACCTAAAAATAATCAGAACCTTTTCTCAAACTGGAGAACAATAAAATATATCAATTTAATTCTATGGCCATTGCTTTTTGTAATATATAAATGGCTTTCCTCCAGCAGCAAATAACATAACAGAACCCATAAGATAACAAAATGCATAACAAATAACTCACCACAACATGTTTCAAGTACTCGCATACAAGAGTAACCAAATTGATGATCGCCTAAATTTGGCAAAACGTTGATTAACCGACAGAGTAAATTCATTTCAATGTAAATTGCATTGGTGTGACAGTGATTTAAAGTCAACTACAGTTTTACAGCACATTACAATCACAGAAGAAAGCATCATCTCTGTATTCCCAAGAAGTTAGAATTTTTTTCTGAGCAACTGATGGAGTGAGAAAGGAGAAAGTCTTTGTTGCCAGCTTAAATTTCTTTACGTCGTGTTTCCAACTGTCTATAGTGGATGGAAGATTATTAAAAGTTTAGTTTCACTATAGTAAATTGATTTCTTTATTAGCTGAGGTTATGTTTGGCATTTGTAGGTTATGTTTGTGTCTGTATCCGTAGATATCTGAGATCATTTGAAACTTTTATGTTATCCACTACAAAATGATTTTAATAACACACAGAATTTGCTGGATAGGGAGAATATTAAATTCCTTAAATAATTCCCTATATGATTTACTCCTTATTACTCTAATGGTTATCTTTTGGATAGTTTTCTGCTGTCTACTGAGTTTCCCCAGAAAATAATGCCATATATATTAATTAAATTTGTTTTGTCAAATATTAATGTGCAAGTTAATTGAAGCATATTAAGTAGTTGCAAGAAAGTAGCATTGACACTCAACTCACTTCACTTCGTCTATTTTCATTTTATAATTAACAATAGAGTAACTTGAGGGGGATTAATCTAAAATAAAAGAATATTCAATTTACAAAAGAATATTGTTAGATCAATTACTGGTGTGAAACCTGAAATTGTATCTGTTTAAGAGGTTAGGGCTCGTCCATTTGAACGCATTCTCATCAGTGAACTTCACAGTTTCACAGTAATTCTGCTGTACACTGCGTCAACACAAGGAATAATAATCGGTTACATAGACCAATTGGTAGCCTCTTATACATTTAGAAGAGCGAATATTATTCTGGCATCAGAATGATCATCAGCTTACCATCAAGTCTCGCAAATCTTATAGATAAGGAGGCACGAATTAAAGTAGCATTAAGGGTTAAAAATGGCTTATGTCAAATGTAATTCTTATTGACTTATTGTGGTTTCACTGCATTATCCACCTTTTACTGGCGTAATGGAAACTTCAAAGCCGGTTGTGTTAGGATGCACCGCTATGATTTCACACTTGACACAGCTGGATTTTACACAAAAAGAAATGTGGTTTCAAGGAACATGTCACCAAAGTATTGCAACTTTTCGAATCCTGTCATAAGACAATTTACGTGTTCATCGCACGTAGTTTGAAGACAAAGACACCGTGAAATCTACAGAAACGAAATGTCTGGAAAGTGTCGTTCCAGTGTAATAATAATTCTCAAATACACGCGCTTATCTAAGTTTATCTGCACATCAGTCCTTACTCGTTTTATACAAATGTCTGACTAGAATCTTCTGACGAAGGGAATTCGTGGCGTTCAACAATTTCTGGGGAATGGCCAATTCTTTCCGAAGCCTCTCCCACTAGATATGTACGATCATAACCTCTTATTTGAAGTCAATTTAGTAACCCCTGTAATTTACTTCGCACTGCAATTAATTAATAAACCTAAATTTATATTATCAGAAAGAAAGTTTTTTAAAGCTATACACTGAACCCATGTTAGATCTTTTATGTATTCATTGTTTAAACACACAGAATTTAATTGTGGGTTTAGAAATATTATCACAAAAACCACGATTATTTCTCTAAACAGCATTAGACAACTCATCTTTACAATGGATACTAGTTCTGTAATCTGTGATGCAGACACACTCCATTTTTAAAAATTATTTTGACAAACTCCGTGCTTAACATGGGTTTAAATAAGAATGCGAACTATAATCATTAAATCCGCAAGTCCACACGACCTTAAAACTCACAAGACCATCAACGACATATTTACTGTCGTCAAAACGTTATATCTCGCAAAGCTCACATTTGGATTTCATATGTCATTTAGATGCATACATAACCTACGATAATTCCAGGTCGTCTTGGAAAGGAGCTCGAAAAATTCTAATTACATACGTACAGGCAGTCAGAGACTATAGATGGCCTACTCTTCTTTAAGACGTTTAAAACAATTGAGTCACTCTGCTCGCTTCAAACTTCTTTGATTGGACAAGCGTTGTGATACGTCAGTCATATTTTTGATTGCAACCTGTGAAAACCGTTAGGATCTTTCACAGCCAATTTCAGATTAAAAACTTTATAATAGTGCGTTTAAGTTAGTTAGTAAGTTTTAAAATAAGTGTTTTAATCTTTAGTTTTGTTAGAACAGTGTTTAGTTTAAAAATTAGTGACTAGTTAATTAGAATAGCAGTGAACATAATGGAACCTGAAGTTGGATGTTATTCAAGTACCGGTATGTAGTTTTCATTTAAATGTATTTATTAGATTTTAGTTTATAAACGGTGATAAATACGATTCTGTGTCTTATTGTGTTGAGAGTTACTAGAAATATCAGGCCTTTAAATTGTTGATTACGGTGAAATTATATTAAACATTTTATTACGTAACTGAATTCTATTTCCGACGTTTAGATTGTATGATAATAATAAAATGATTTGGGAAATGGTTCTGACAGATGTTCAAATATGCATTAAGCATGATTTGTGACCAATAATGCACCAGTTATATAATAAATTCTGAGAGAGAATTGTATTAGGCTAAGGTTATGTTTGGCTTCTTCCCTGTGCTTCAATGCCTCACATTAAAGCCGGTCCATATAGGTTTTTAGAACATAACATTATTCATATTGAACTAGGGCTTGCAATAGCGAGGTATTACCTAAAATTACGATGGTCCGGTTTCTTCCTTACATTTACTAATTTGTTATTCACTAATAATCTTATCGTCCGAAGTTACATGATTTAATCTGCTGATAGCACACAAACAAGTCTTCTGCATTTTGTTAGTTTTCGCACTAGCATTGAACAAAATATGGCCAAGGCCTCCAAACACCGTGGCCCAGAGTTGAATGTCTCATAAACAATGTTACTCTTAAAGGTGCCCGTTTTCATTTTGTAGTAGCCGTGTTAGGAACAAACCAGTGGATGAATATTGCCTCTTTAATAACATTTACAAACCCCAGTTTTTTCAGAAGGTCATTGCCACGACACAATCATGTCTGTATTCTGATTATAGTTAAATAAAAAGTTTTCTTACCGTGTATTGCATTTAAAGTTAGGTAAACTCTTTAACCGAATATTCCCATACCGAAGCAGATAGAATCAACAATCGGAATTAGAATAAAACATATTGCGATGCAATTGAGTTTCTGACAGAGATTTATACAACAATGTGCAGTTGAAAATGGTCTGTGTCCTTAAACATTTCGTTTTAATTCTGTTTTACAAGGAATGACTCAGCATTGCCTTTAAACAACAGACTGTAAAGACGTGATGTTTGGTATAGACTTTGACATATTACTCTACTGCGATCACAGTTTTGTCCTTATTATTATTTTTCAATTGTTGCCTTGTAACTTTGTTAAATATACGCGTATTTCACTGGCCTGCCCATATACCTGGCATCTCATCGGAATGGCGCCTAAAATTGTCATTTTTGGGAGTTTGTATTTCTCGTCATTTAAAGCAGATCACCTGTCAGATTGCAAGTGTCACTATCCACTTTAAGCGGAAGACAAAATACAAACGGCCATTGTTAAGCATTCCTTGAGTTCACAGCCGCGAGTTACAAACATAACAATTTCCATCCAGCTGACAAACTATTCTGCATGTGTCGGAGTAGCAAAGTTCAAATGGGCTGTTTATGAATAATTATCTGCAGAAATTAATATTATCATTTGTAGGATTTGAAGTTTTCGCAGTGCTGATTCTGAAGAAAACTGTCTTCTGGGTTGTAGCGCCGTATAATCTGGTAGATGTTTAGCGACGTTTCAGAGGTCCTTGCTGCCCCCATCGCCCTGATCATGGCGGCAGTAAAGACCTCTGAAACGTCGGTAAACTTCTATCAGATTACACGCCGCTACAACCCAGAAAACAGCCATCTTAAAATATTATAATTATTTCACTGCAAGTTCCAGACTTAAAAGAACAGATTTTAGTCTCTCATTTCAGGTTGCACGAAGCTCTTGAAGAGTGACTTCCGTATTTATCACTCAAATGACAATGCACTTTAAGCGGCTAAAAATATAAATAAACACAGCTGTCCTGCAAATTTACAAATATAATAACATAATTAAACTATATAATAACGCCTACGTATGGCAAATATTTTACATACTGCATAAGAGTGGGGTTAGGAAATTGAGAGGTCGGGAAGGACACAGAACTATCTGAGGGGTACTCTTCCCCTTGATTATAATAAACACTGTTTTCAATAGGCGAATTGCGTGATTTAAAATGTAAATTCCAGGCTCAGTAGCCACGCGGTCTGAGGCATGGTTCTCGTTGCTGCGACCGAGGGTTCGAGTCCCACTTGAGGCATGGATGTTTATCCGCGTCCTTTCTCTTCCAGTCTGGTGGATAAAGAGGGCAAGGCGAAACCGCCTTGGTATCTTCGTAAGACTAACCCCGTGGCGCAGGATTGTAGAGTACAAAAACAATAAATTATTTTAATTAAGCCTGTAGATTAAAGACGGGAACTGAGCTAGCTCAGTCAGGACAGTGACTGGACAACCGGGATTCGATCCCTGACAGGGGCAGAGGATTTTTCCTCTAGCCCCTGCGTCCAGACCGGCTCTTTGGCCCACTTACCACCCAGCCTCCTCTCCAATAGATACCGGGTTACTGAGCACTCACCCCCATCTGGTGCCGAGGTTAAGAAAACGTAGGAGCTCTACCTCGTCTCACCCCACCCAAGCGCCTACATGGCGTGCGGCAGGACAACTTTACATTTGTATTGTATATTAGCACATGCCACTAATTATGATATTTGTTACAGGACCTCGACATGTCATCAAAGAAGATTTCGAGATCATCAGACTTCTAGGAAAAGGAGGTAAGTACAACTTCCTGTTAACAGTCGGCCGATTACCCGTGCATTTCTCTGCTTACAAAACACGAACCTGATTTCTGAGTACTTACGAAGCAATGGGGAAAATGGAAGCAGAAGTAGGACAGCATCAGTAGCGTTTTTGTAAGCAAGAAAACTGCAGCTTAACCCTTTCTGGAACAGTCACTCAGTTGAATGTAGAACTCGAATTACTGCAGGAAATTCAGAGCTATTACACAGTTTCAAGTGTTATTGTGTACAAACAACTGGCATCTAACTACAAAATTCATAAACTCAAGTCAAATCTTCATTGATGTTCCCGTAAAATTCTTGCAACAGAATTATAGGATATATTTTCTTATTTAAATAATTTTAATAAATGTTTGAAAATTATAAAAGGTACAGATTTTGTCATCCCTGAACTAAGGCAATCGAAATGCTTTGCCAACATTATCGATCTTTCCCCGGTGGCTCACCACGTTCGTGATTGACTTTTCAGAATAGCAGATTGACAACGGCGAAGTGTTACCAATGCTTAATCGTTACCCTGATATTTTCTTTCATATCCGCTGCATTACGTTATGAATGATTCATGATTGAGTACGAAAGCGTAGATCAAGATCGGCAAATTATTTTCCCCAGCAAAAAATGCATGGAACCACATTGACACTGCCTAACACCACGGATGCTTTTAGAGACTTTTTCTCTAATGCATCTATTAAGTAGGCAGAGAAGAATATCAGCATTTTAGAGCGTCCTTCCTAGCCCATGATCAAGTGCAATGCAACTTAATCGGCAGTGAAATAACAACAAAGCCGTTTCTGTGGCCTATTTTCTCTTCCTAATGTTAACGACATTCTATTGTCGCGTTCTGGTTTACAATGTATCGAAATACCACAACATCGAAATTGATAAACACCAGAGGTAGTTCTTCTTATGCACAATGTACATTTCCTTTTACTTTTAAGAAATCAGAATTAGGTATCTTAAGAATTGTGTAGGCCATATTCTGCCGAACAAAATTCATCTATTTATGAATGCTGGATCATTTACGAAATGATAACATTTATTTGCGGAGACATTTAGAAACGCAGGGTTTCAAACAAGATAGAATTAATCAAATTATGCAGACAGCTCGCGAATGGGTCAAAGACCACTCTCCATGGAGATTCGACACGTAAGCACTTTAACGATAAAAGTTGCAGTCATGAAAACTCACAGACCTAAACGGTATTTCACCTTGTTTCTGTCACCACGCAGGAAACAATATAATCTAGTAATATCCTGAGCACAAGGGCTTCACCTATCGGAGAGAGCTTTAGAGCTTGTTAAAGAGAAGACGAACCACGTATTTATGAATTTTATATTCATCGCGAAGTTTTGGCATTGGAAAAAAAAAAGGGTAGAGTATCATAATTATTTGAAAGGAGACTTTGCTGATACGACAGCCCGTACCTGTACAGATATCAAGATGAAACGTAACTGAGATTCTGTTACAGGTTTTGGCGAAGTTTACATGGCGAAGAAGAAGGATGGAAGCGACGCCGGTAAAATCTACGCCATGAAGAACATCAAGAGCACATCACTGAAGAGAAAAGACATCGAAAACGCGTGGACGGAGCGTCGCGTGTTTGAAAAAACGCGCGACACTCCTTTCTTCGTGCAACTGCACTACGCTTTTCAATCCAAAGAACACCTTCATCTCGTAATGGGTGAGTACATCAAACGAAACATCACCTTAACTAAATGTGTAGGGTCCTCATACGAACCCCGTTTGTGGAATAATCCTTCGCTCTCCTTTAAAATATTTCACTTTTTAGTCTTCTGCAGAGCTTGGATTTGTAATTATACAGTTGTCGGATGAAACATACAATACATCAGCATTCAGTGGCCTAAGACTCCTCACAACAACGCGATCTCGTCTTTATTGTTGCAGATTACGTCGCAGGAAAAGACTTCATCGAACTGCTGGAACAGCGAGGTAGGCTTACGGAGATTGAAACAAGATTCTTCTCCGCCGAAGTTATCCTGGCCCTCCAGCACCTGCACGAGGTAGGCAACCAGCACTCCCACTGAACAGCATAATAAATAGGGCGGGGGTACAACACATGAAGAGTAACTGGCTTACTGATTTCAGGGCTATAGAGTTCTCTTCAAATTCCCTTTATTTTTTCACAGTACATCGAATTCTTTGTAATTTCTGTGAGAAATATCTTGATTCACAACAAATGGTAATTCCTGAATTTTAGCTCGATTCTTCAGAAGAATGCTCCCCGGTTTAGTAAGCAAAGACTTTGGTTAGTTCTGTCATGTCTGATTATTTAGCCGCCAAGTAATTCTCCGTAACCAGAAAAGTTCATTTTACAACTTTCATATCTCTCAATTCAGTATAATAGAACATTCATACTTATTCTTTCTGTAGTTACGTAAGCGAGATTCTCCGATAGTTACCTGCTGAAACACGAGAATTAGTTAATTAAAATGCACGGCATGTAATTATGATCGATCTACGAAGCCCAATGCCATATAATCCATATACGAACATCGTCGTTAAATCAACTGTAAAGAATACATAAAAAATGTACATATCGAAAATGCAAAATGCGTTTCCTTCTCCCCAATGCTCTTGAGACGTGTTCATTTGTTTTTTTCAGATGGGAATAGTTCACCGGGACCTGAAGCCTGAGAACATCCTTCTGGACGCCGCGGGCCATGTAATGCTGACGGATTTCGGTCTGTCGAAGGAGTTTCCGTCTAATCAGGAGGTAAGTTTAGTGCCAACTGCTTTATTCAGTCACTTTAATTCCCTGTGTTGGCTGGAATGTAGAGGATGAGGGGATCTCTCTCCATCAGGGAGTAACTCTTTGAGGGAACTCAGAACAATAAAAATATAAATATCTGAAATGTCCGAAATGTGGGCACCCATATTCAGAGAGCTTTTTTCCTGTACCTACATTTAACAGGGACATCGCAAGTTCTCAGATTCTGAGGGTGTCAACTAACAAGCGCAGAATTTATTACCTACAGCATTGCCTGTTGTCTGTAATTTGCTGTTTAAAATTCCACAAATACTTCCACCATTAAGTATCTTATCCACTTGCAAAACATTAAACATCTAGATCCACGGTTTTACGAGGTGTTTTGTATGGCTGTGAAACGCGTGTCTTACTTCGAGCAAGGAACATAAATCACAAATCCTGGGACCTAGCAAACACGTGAAA
Organism: Zootermopsis nevadensis; assembly: GCF_977971745.1. Taxonomy (NCBI): domain Eukaryota; kingdom Metazoa; phylum Arthropoda; class Insecta; order Blattodea; family Termopsidae; genus Zootermopsis; species Zootermopsis nevadensis. The sequence continues at coordinate 10,163,983 of NW_028259154.1, read as the reverse complement.
CGTCCAGCTCACCGAGTATTCCTAAGGGATAAATTTTCGGAATTACACTGTGCCAGTTAAGTAGGGCGAGAAGCAACGCAAACATATATTTGACGTTGAAAGTTTTTGGAAAGTAAGAACATGGAAGACCTTGAAAAAGACGAGAAAACTCATTACGTTGGAGAAACATGTTATGACGTCAGAAGATAAACAGAACTGGGTCTCAAGTGCATCCTTGGATGTTAGCAATCCTCAAAGTTTTCTTTCTAGTACCTCAGTTAGGGAATTGTTTCTGTGTCTCATTGCCTGTCACATGTAACTTATTTAAAATCTTGTTTTTATCAACAGGATAAAAGAACATACTCCTGCTGCGGTACTCCAGAATACATGGCCCCCGAAGTAATCCAGAAGAAAGGACACGACATGGTAAGTGTTTTCTTCTATGCATATATCAGCTGCTTATGATTACATAATATATGCATCAGTTACCGAGCGTACATTACAGGAAGCAGAATCCATTTTTTTCTGTTTCTGGAGGGTGCAAAGAAATGGGAGTGGCTGATTAAAGCTCTTGTCCTAATTTTAACTGTTGCAGGCAGCTGATTGGTGGAGCCTGGGAGTGCTGATATATGAGATGCTGTCATACTCCAGGCCGTTCGAAGAAATGAACATTCAGGCATTATTTACGTGAGTCTCCTTATTTGCGAAGAGCAATGTTTTTTCAACAAACCTCCTCCACAGATTAGTTTGACCCTAACAGAGGACCAGTTGTTATCCGTTTTAATGCCAGTGAAATTCCCGGAGAATCAACTTCATGGAGGAAACCAAAATTCAGGCAGAAATATAACCGAAACAAAAGATTATACAGGGAGTAAATTAAATGTGAGGGACAGGGAAGGAAACGGAAAACAAAGATAAGCATCTCAAGATGTTATTATAGATGAACCTGCAAAACCTATTTCGGTGGCTTAGATTAATGAAGTCATTTACAGGAACAATGAAATACCATCAGGGAACATAATGGCAGATTTACTAATTCGATTCTCTTTTACAGCAAAATTTTGACTCAAGAGCCCGACTTCCCGCCTTTCTTCCCACCACGTGCGTCGAGTCTCATCGGAATGTTGCTCATTAGAGATCCGAAATTTCGCCTAGGTGGTGAAGTGGGGGGCGCCGAGGAAATCAAGATCCATCCTTTCTACGCCGTAAGTTGTCTTCCCAAATCTGTTACCATAGAATATTGCACAGAAATGCTTCAGTTCTGAACTATCTTCTTCCTCGACGCAAGAAATCAAAGTCCCGAAGGACGATCGGATAATTGAGACGACCATCGAAAGAGACGAGGTTAAGGCACCTGACGCCATGTTCTTCTGCCACTTGTTGCATAGCCCCACGTTTGTCTGGTCTCTGTAAGACTTTAAATTTGTTCCGCGGGAAAAATAAACTACTTTCTCTTTTCGCGCGACATTTAACGAAAGAAATCGCTTCGTTATGAGAAATTGGTAACTTCAGTTAAGAAACTAAAGTAGATCTCCGCTCGTGTTTTCGAAGGCAATAAAAAATACTCTACAGAGACGGAGTGCACAAAATGCGATCAGGAAGTGTGACTCATTCCAGAAGACGCCGAGTCGGCCGTTTGAAAATGGACGCACGCCCGTAAAAATTGAACGTCGAATAACTGAAGGTCAGACTCTAATGTATTTCTAAGGAAGCAAAGTGCAGTTTCAATGTTTCTAGAAGTTGCTACTGTTTCAAAACTTCAGTAAATAAATAAAAAGTGCGGTCTACATTCCCAGCAGGAGGCAATCCTTAACGTAGGGAAATTGCCAAGGGCCCCTTGCATCCAAATTGCGTCGTACGAAATATTTCGAGCTCAGTGACATATTGAGGGCCCCAAGAGACAGACAACCCAAAGAAAATTGATTGTAATCCAGGAACAAACCGTAATATAAAAGTTTCACGAAACCTGACTTCAAATTTCTTTCACGTACGAATCTTAAGGACACGACTAGACATCTTAAAACTTTCCTCCCAGTAAATGCGACGTTACAAAACACTTAAAAAGGTCTCAACAATTTACATCAACGCAGAAGACTTAATTTCGTAATCCCTGCAATTATAACAAACTGAGGTGTTCTCTTGTCTGCTTTGCCAGAATTCTTCACTCTGTTATGCTTGTGTTTTGTCTACAGACCATCGACTGGGATGAACTGAGAGCGAAGAAGATATCACCACCCTTCCTCCCACATCTCGACGATATCATCAGCGTCGATGAAAACCAGTTCGGTGTGGCGTCTGACCCTCGGTCAGCGGGCACTTGGCGTCCAAGGAGCGACGACCCTTTCAAGGTGAGAACATGTATTTTTCCTACTTTTATTGCGTGTCGCATCAGAACAAGGCTAATTTCTGGCCCTTTTAGAACACGTGTTGGAAGCCGAGGGTCACGTTCCCTTCGAAGTGTTACAGTCAGTAATAATTTTACTCTGGTGATTAGGCCTTGACCGATATTTGTGCACCGTAACTCTGGTTTGACAGACAGATTTTTTATTTTTATAGGCTTACTCTCTGTTTTACAGTGAAGATACGATTTTATCAATTTCTTTCCAAATACACATTTTTCTGATCTTACAAACGCCGCAGTAAAGACGTTCCAACACAAAAGAATTTTGCTTAAATGCGACTTTTCTAATTTCTATTGCAGAACTTCTCATTTCTGTCGCCATCCTTGGACGAGACCTCCCTGGAGCGTGCAACCACAGTAAGTGTTAACACTTAACATACATTAGTTTCTCAGTACAATTTACGCATTGCAATTTACAAAGTTAAGTAAAAATCCTCTCTATTTTTGTCTCACATGACAAATGATGTTTTATTACTCATCTTTCAAACATATGCTAGAAAATAATCAATTATTAGATAAGCAGTCGTAGGCTCTGACAATATTTACCATTTTCAGGCTCTGCAAGAAAGAGTTGTTTTGCTGTGTCGCTTGAATGTCGCAATAATATTAAAAATGTTAGATTAATAAATTAAGACCACAGATACATCTCGGTCGTATCCGGCAACCTGGAACTTACTCCAAAAAGCATTATCCAATCACGGCGCGCTGTACTCATCAGACGGCGAGCAGCTTACCCGAAGTTATATTACGTATTGTCGTAAACAAGAATAAACAAATCGATCTAAAATGACCATAAAACAGCTGTTTTGCCCCACGTGTTCCTTTTTTGTCTTCTGCTATATTTTCTTATTTGAAATTCGCTTGTGGTCGTTGTTAAATATTTGGCCAGTGTTCGCACTGAAGCAACTCTCGGTTGCTGACTTCGTCCGTAAATCATATTTCATACTGACGAGGGTGGCATGGCCTCAAGGTTGAAAATGACTCTAGTCGCGCGACTTAACAGCAGGTGGCATCGAAGTCTAATTGAGTCTGAAATGGTGCAAAGGGGCAGTTCTGTTGAGTGCGTAATTCTAACTGCAAAAATAGTTGCCTCGAACTTGGGTTTTGCTGCAAAGAATCACTAAGAAGGGAGAATGTTGAACAAACTACTACAAGCAACTGATTCCTGTTTTCGTGTCAACAGATTGAGTATCCAACAGCGCAGGTGTCGAGTGCCCCATTGGCTTCCTCACCTGACTGCCTCCCTGCATCCACCAATCAAGGACCAGGTGAGATATCTTATTTAATTTCAGAACTAAGCGACTAACTTGCATCGAGTTCCCCAACACTTGCAAAATATCAGATGTGCCCATACAGTGGAACTCAGTCCGTGTCGATGTCGGTCTTTTAGTTTGTAATGCCACCCGCATTGAAGTCTTTCTCAGAGTAGAATTCAAACAAATTTTGTATGGAGATTCAACAGAAAACTGCAGATAAATTAGGATTTTAATACGGAACTTCTGTAGAATGTTACAATACCGTCGTACAGAACACGCATGTCTGATCTGAGTACCTGCACCCAAAAATGCTTCGACTGCATAAGACAACTGCTCACTGAGCAAGTTCACTATATCAACTTCGCACTTTGTGTTTTCTCTGTATCTCTCAGCCTCTGACCTCGAAATTAAACTCAAATAACTGCTTCATCAGCTTGTAAAATTTATTGTTCGAGTTACGTAATTAAATTCAAGTTTCGTGAATTTGTGTATTATATTATATTAAATAAATATAACTTATATACTCGTGAATAAGTATCCCTTTCCAGAGTAAAGGTTTGTTTATACGCGTTTATAACACTGTATGAGATATCTGGTGCTGTCTTCCATCGCCAGCGTCACACGTGGTCAAAGTATTCACCACTGCCTCGCACACTTCATTAAAATGAATGGTACTAACATTACGAAAGAGAAAGCTGAATTATGATAAAAGTTCTTTAGTTTTAATTGTAAAAACATTAAAATATTAGACGCAGTCTTCAAAGAATATTAAACCAGTTGTCAACACAAAATATAATGAGGTGGAATAAAACAAAAATTTTCACACGTTAATGTATTAAGAGTAAGTTTGATTGTCCCATGAACATAAAATGCGATTATGAATTTTTCATTTGCAGACCCTACATGTGACAACGATCACCCTTCCAGCATCCCAGAGACGATTCTGAGGATTCTGATACCAGCACGAGGGGTGGTCACAGAAGATCGGGTTCTGCAGACAACAACGCATCAGGCGGACCCGAGAAAACCACAGAAGAGGAGGCACGTCCTGAGTCCTGAAGACGGCGGAGGGCAACAGAAGAAAATACGTCTGTGAAGAAACATCAAAGGCGAACCTTCTGCGTGGATGCAGCCAGAGCAGATCGGCGAAGAAGAATCATCGTCAGTGCTTCCTGTAGTGGAATGAAACAGCCTGCAGAAACATCGCAGCCACTGATTCTCCATTACAGTAAGCAGCAACTGGCTTTTTCAATGTGTAACTTCGGCTTACTGGAATAAGCAGCGTCATGAAATGTTGGTTTCTGGATGTTTCGGCAAGCACTTGCGTTGTTATCTTCAGGGTAATGTCTTTGGGAAAATTAGGAATCCTCCTTTTAATACGGCAGTGGGTGGTGGTGGCATGACTAGAATACCTGAGAAGCAACGACCTATTCAATTAAGGGGGAAAACATTTCCAGTTTCTTCATGTTTACCTGTTAATCTAGGCAAATTCGTTCGTCCATGATTACAGTATTTCTGACCCCCAAATTCAATTCTTTTTAATTCTTCCACTTTTTCAACGTTACGTACTGTGAGCTATAAGAAGTAGTTAAGAAAGGAAATTTAGCCTCTTAGAAAAACATTTTTTTCGGTGGGGTTCCGTCCCTTAATACAAATCTTCACACTTGAATCTCTAACCCCTTTTAAAAGTGAATTGGAAATTCATTCCACAAGTGCCTATCTTCATGAAAAAATTACAGTAGTGCTGGGCTTAGATTTTCAAATGTCGTTCTGTCAGAGCACCACATAATCTGTAAAACCTAACTTGGGCTGAATTCCAGCAATTTCCCCTTTCAAAAACGACAAGGCGTCGCATTGCAGTCTGCCTTCCACGGTGTTATGTATCCATATCTGAGCTGGAACTATTCCTCGAATGTTCCTCCACTCGGTCCATTACCTAGCAACAAGCAACAGTATCGAAAGACTAAATTGCTTACTCGTTCCTTTTTCGCTAACATTTCTCCATCTACGCCGACGACAACTCAATATTTAATAACCAATCTCGCTAAATCTTCTTTTAATCACTAGCCACGGCCTATTTTACTGCTACTGAGAGAAGTAGGCGCCAGGTCACAGGATTATCCTTGGTATGAGGGTCGTGTATTTCCCACAATGCGCCTTATTCCCTGGCTCTGTGTCACCTTAAATACGGTTTGGATATTTCATAACAACTTCGAAATTACGCCTTTACCCCGGGCTAGCGACCACGTGGCTAGGAAGGGAGGGGACAGGGAAGGTTTCAGCAGCCACTTCATTAGGATGACAGGGACAAATTCGATCTTCTCCGAAACCTTCAACATTGAACACTGCTTATTCTCCGACGAAGTTACACTTGAAATTCAGATTTCTTTTCAGGCCAGAAGACCGAACATCATCCACTGCTTGTTGATCAATTTGCATCTGCATATCTTGTGTTTCCCCAAATACCATCAAGTTGCAATTTTTTACATTTATATGTCCCCAACTCTCCCCTAGAAATAGACTACAAGAAACCAGCCCAACTGTGAGTGAGCTCTTGTCGGTAAATTCACATCTGCATCATTTCTCTCCCATTATTCTTGATTATCGTACATTCACCTTCCCTTAATCCTGTTAAGTTCTTCCTTTGGTTGTCAAATTTTGTAAATCTCTGCAGAGGTCATAAACATTTTGTGTGTTCTGGTATCAAATTTCGGCCGTTTCTCTAATTTAGGATCCGCGTCACAATTTCGTATTTGACCGTCGCATTCGACGTCTACGTTTGCTAACACTTCAAAACGTAATTCATTCATCAAGGCCTACTTATACATTCTTTTTCAGTTTCCAAATTGTGGTCGGCAAGTAACTAATTAAATTCTGTAAACCGTTCGTTTTCTCAGAGAGTAGAATTTGTTAGTGACAGGTTGTCTTACGTAATTTTGGAAGGACGTTGGTGCGACATCATTGTCCTTAATGTTCATGCCCCAACTGAAGACAAAAGCGATGATATCAAGGATAGCTCTTATGAAGAATTGGAATCAGTATTTGATACATTTGGCAAGTATCACATGAAAATTCTGCTAGGAGATTTCAATGCAAAAATTGGGAGGGAGGATATCTTCAAACCCACAATAGGCAGCGAGAGTCTCCATGCACTTAGTAATGATAACGGTGTTAGAGCAGTAACCTTCGCTACGTCAAAAGATTTAATTGTAAAAAGTACAAAATTTCCACACCGTGATGTTCATAAATACAGTTGGACTTCCCCAGATGGCAGAACACACAATCAAATAGATCATGTTTTAGTAGATAAGAGAAGGCAGACAAATGTAATTGATGTGAGATCATTCAGAGGAGCAGATTGCGACACTGATCATTATCTGGTGGTAGCAAAAGTGAGGGAGCGGCTTTCAGTAAGTAGACGAACTAAACAAAATTTTGACACAGAAAGATTTGATTTGAAAAAATTAAGTGAGGGAGAGGCAAAGGAACAATATCAAGTTGAAATTTCGAATAGGTTTCAAATTTTAGAGACAAATGAGGATAATGAAAGTGTGGACATCAACAGGGAGTGGGAAAATGTCAGAAACTGCATCAAAATTTCAGCAAAAGAGAAACTAGGATACTACAGGAGAAAGCAAAATAAACCGTGGTTTGATGAAGAATGTTCAAAATTAATAGATCGAAGGAAGCAAACAAAATTTCAATGGTTGCAGAACCCAAACAAAACAAATGCGGATAATCTATGTAACGTGAGACGTGAGGCTAGTAGAACCTTTAGGACTAAGAAAAGGGAATACCTGAAGGGCAAAATTGCTGAACTTGAGACAAATAATAAGGAAAAAAACATCAGAGACCTGTACAGAGGCATTAATAACTTTAAGAAAGGATATCAACCCCAGACTAATTTGGTAAAGGATGATAGTGGCAATTTGCTTGCAGATCCAATAAAAATTGTGAATAGGTGGAAAAATTTCTTTAGCGAGCTCTTAAATGTTCATAATACTGGTGATATTAGACAGATTAAAATGCATACAGCTGAACTGTTGGTGCCAGAACCTAGCTTAGATGAAGTGGAACTAGCCATTGGGAAGTTGAAAAGTTATAAATCTCCAGGAATTGATCAGATTCCGGCCGAATTAATTAAAGCAGGTGGCAAAGGGTTGCATATGAGGATCCATAAGCTTATTCAGTTAATTTGGGATAAGGAAGAGATGCCACAACAATGGAAGGAATCCATAATTATTCCTATTCATAAGAAGGGGGACAAGACTGAGTGTGGTAATTACCGAGGAATATCGCTGCTATCAACCTCATACAAAATTCTATCCAACATTCTTTTGGCAAGATTAACCCCATATGCGAACGAAATTATTGGGGATCATCAGTGTGGGTTCAGACGAAACAGATCAACGATTGATCAGATCTTTTGCATTCGTCAGATACTAGAGAAAAAAAGGGAGTTCGGTGGGACCGTACATCAGTTATTTATAGATTTCAAAAAAACATATGACTCTGTGAAGAGAGAAGTGCTATATAATATTCTTATTGAATTTGGTATACCAAAGAAGCTTGTGGGACTAATAAAAATGTGCTTAAATGAAACCTGTAGCAAAATTCGAGTAGGTAAATATGTATCTGAGAAATTCCTCATAAAGTACGGTCTAAAACAAGGAGATGCTTTGTCTCCCTTGCTCTTTAACTTTGCGCTAGAATACGCCATCAGGAAGGTCCAAGGTAGGCAGGAGGGTTTGCAATTGAATGGGACACATCAGCTATTGGCATATGCTGATGATGTTAATTTATTGGGGGACGATATAAATACAATAAAGAGGAACGCAGAAGTTTTACTAGAGGCTAGTAGACAGGTGGGGCTGGAAGTAAATTCAGAAAAAACTAAGTACATGTTAGTATCTCGTCATCAGAAGACAGGCGGGCAAAATTATCTTAGGGTGGCTAATAAATCCTTTGAAAGCGTTACAAAGTTCAAATATTTGGGAACAACAATAACAAATCAAAATGATACTTGTGAGGAAGTTAGGAGGAGACTAAATTCCGGAAATGCTTGCTACTTCTCAGTCCAAAATATTTTGTCTTCCCGTCTGATTTCTAAGAACCTGAAAATTAAAGTATACAAAACAATAATCTTGCCTGTTGTTTTGTATGGGTGCGAAACATGGTCTCTCACTCAGACGGAGGAACACAGATTGCAGGTGTTTGAGAATCGGGTGTTGAGGAGGATATTTGGGCTAAGAGGGAAGATGATGGGGCGTGGAGAAAACTGCACAATGACGAGCTTAAAAATCTGTATTGCTCCCCCAGTATTGTGAGGGTGATTAAGTCGAGAAGAGTGAGATTGGCGGGACATGTAGCGCTCATGGATGGGACAAGAGGTGTGCACCGGGTACAGGTTGGGAAACCTGAAGGGAAGAGACCGCTGGGGAGACCTAGACATAGATGGGAGGATAATCTCAGGCGGGATCTATGGGAGATAGGAGTTGAAGGAAACTGGATTTGGTTGGCCCAGGACAGGGTCCGGTGGAGGGCTTTGGTTAATTCGGTGATGAACCTTTCGGGTTCGGTAAGCCATCTAGTTAGTTAGTTAGTTCGTTTTCTCAGCCTTCCGATGTAATTTCCACGCGTCATTTCACGTTGGCAGATTTAAGTTAAGTTTTTTTGTAGGCGTTTAATTTGTTTGAAAAATTATGCAATTCTTAATTTTTTGGAATCCATTACCTGATAACTGCATATGGAATTGTATTTAACGTGTCATAAAGATATTCAGAGCTTAGGATTCGTCTTCTATTACGAAAAGAGTATTCCTGTGATTACTTTACGTTGCTCCCACTGGCTGGGATAGTGTATCATAATTTTCCAGTTGACCTTTCGCGAAAATTCGACTTCTATTCAGATTATCGTATACTCTGTAAGATTTGAGGTTTTCACAGCGTTGAGTATGAAGATTCCTGTCTTCTGAGCTGTTGCTCTGTGTAGTCTGGTAGATGTTTACCGACGTTTCAGAGGTTATACTGCCTCCGTCATCAGGGCGATGATTCATCGGCAGCATGACCTCTGAAACGTTGGTTAACATCGACCAGACTACACAGCGCAACAGCCCAGAAGACAGGAATCTTCATATCGTATACTCTGTTATAAGCGATTGTCCCAGATAAATCTTAAGGAGATTAATTTTTAGTCTATATTCGACCGCCATGACTAACAATAAAAATTGCAGTCCTCATTTCCGCGGGCCCCAGTATATAATTACTTTGTTTATTTGTGAATTTTACTTTTCAGTTCTCCTTAAATCATAAATAAGTCGTCCTCTAACCTGATGAAAATATAAAAATAACATAATTATTTTTATGATAGTGTTCTGCACTCTTGATTTCTTTCAATTAGGACAGTCAGGTCATAATAAAAACTTCCCTCACATTTTAAATCTCGACGGCCAGTCAGCTGTCTGCAGTTACGATTGATTCATTGCTCAAAATAAAACATATAATTTATCTCTCCATTACGTCATCCAACCCCGGTGCAGACTGCTAGGGGAAACAAAAGATATGCAGAGAGCAAATCTCGTGGTCAACCGAGGAACAAGCCTTCGTTGCTGCCCGTACAAAGAGACAGGCTGATCCCATTCTTAGTCTTGAGAATTGCCTCCCTAAGATACACCTTGATATTACCCTCCCATCCTTTTTTGGTCTGCCCAGTGAACGTTTTCCAGAAGGATTTCACACCAAAACTCTGGACTCACCACTTGCCTCCACCATTCGTGCTGCATATCCAGCCCATCGGAGCTTCGTAGATTTCACTATCCTGATTATGCTAGGTGACTCGTACAATTCACGCAGCTCCTCGTTACGAAAAATCCTAAATTCCCCACGTATTTCATCCCTCCCAGGTCTAAATATCCTCCTCAGCACCGTTTTCAAACATTTGTAATCTACGTTCTTTCTTCAAAGTAAGAGACCATGTTTCAAAACCATACAAGACAACAGGCAAAATTATTGTTTTATATTTCCCGATCTTTAGTGTTGTGGTTACTAAACGGAATGAAAACAGTTTTTGAACTGGATAAATTCAAGCGTTCCCCGAATGTATTCTACTCTTAACTTCTTCAAGGACCTCATTTCTATTTGTTATTGTTGTTCCCAGATACTTACATTTTGAAACATTTTCAAATGACGTGTTACTTTTAATTATGTTCCGCCATTGCTACTGAAGTTGATCCCTTATTACGCCCATTTATTTAGTTTAATCTACATTTACCTCTAGACTTATTTCCTTGCTAGCCTCTAGGACACTTTCTGTATTCTTGGTTATGGTACCCACACAACATCCCCCAGCAAATTGACATCATCAGCATAGGCAAGTACCTGGAGCAGACCATTCCTGAATCCCTCTGACATCCTTGATGACGTGTTCTAGTGAAGAATTAAGAAGAATTTTGGACAAAGCATCTCATTTAACCAAAATAATGTATCAGATCAATAATACTTACACGGTGTCCCACAAGTCCCGCAAACCGAAGTTCGTCATTACAAAAAAAGTTTAAATTGTCCTGCACATTTTGTCTTTAGTATCGCGAAAACGGTTAACGAGCTAAAAAGTGGTTGCCCGCATCATTACGAAGCCGCACGTAATATTCCACTTTATCTTCTTCACACGACTGCGTTCGCAAATAATTTTGAGTAATAACAACACTTCGTGCTCCTTGGATTCCTACCACACTAACACAATATTTAATACGTAATCCTCGGGTTGAGGTACTTTCGGGACATACTGTATGTATGATGAAAGTGCCATAATTGTAAAATTGGTACATTGGTCGTATGTTTGTTTTCATTGTAATGAAGGGTTTACTGCACAAACATTACCAGCCAGAACATTCAAGTTTACTCGGGGCTCTATTTAGTTTTTTGTTAAATCCTATAAAAATAATATTCTACTAAATAACGCAAGCATTACACATAATATATTTAATTTCATATATATTTTACCAAGGTATAAGAATAACTACAATTTAAAGATGTTAAAGATAAGTTAGTGATAAAATTTAAAAAATTTCGTGGCTTATCACATTGTCTCATGTACCACAGAAATGCCCTTATTTTGCAGAACCAAAACGTGTATTTCTCTTATGTGTCGGTAAAAATAGCTTCGTCACTTCACCTTCGTAATTTACCATTGACCCATTAGTAATTAATGTTACTGGGAAGCTCCTATTTGCAGGCGGTACACAATTCAAATCTCCGAATTCAAACAATCTTCCTATACACACGTCTTCATAAATCACTGACAAATTTGTTGACATGACTTCAGCTGCTCGACTGTTCAGAACCGATCCATCAAAGTGATTCTTCAGAAATTTCTTCCACTTAGCGACACATGTAAAAGCGATACATGGAAAATTCCTTTTCGATAAAAGTGTGCCTTGTCGTGTTTTTGCACTACGCCCTTCAATTTGTTAGGTCATATTTAGATTTAGTAAACCATTCATTTCCCCCTCTCATATCTTTATTTCCTCCTACAATGTTGTAAATACGATTTCATTGGCTATGTTTGTTATTTATTGAAATTTGTTCTTTTCTGATATAATGGGGGGGCTAAATTCTTCGTTTCCCTTCGTTATTTAATTTGTTTACAAATTCTGAGGTGGGTCTTGCAATTTGTGTATCCGCTGTGTGTGCATGCATGTATTATGTATGTATATATGTATTATGTATGAATGTATTTACGCATGTATTATGTATGTATGCATTTAATATGCATGTATTATGCTGTTTGCTAGGACATGAGCTATGGCCTTGAGATGTGCAGTGCATTTCCACCCCGAACAGTGGATGGGGTGAACTCAGAGCTCAGTTGCAAGGCAGAAGCGACCGAGTTCACTTCGTGTGGTAAATTCCATTTCAAAAACATTGACCCATTTTTAATAGGCATTTCATATTCATCGCTGTTTCTACTCAGCACGAACAGAATGCAAAGCGTGGGCAGAGGTGTAAAGAAAATAGGGGGACGTAAAGTAATACACAGCCAAAGTAGAGAAATGGTGATAAGTGTTTACAGTTTTATGAAGAAAGAAGCGGACAGCGGCAATGTGATTAACGTTAATCAAATACAAAATCGTGTTTCTGAAGCTACTGGTGTGTCCATAAGTACTCTGAAACGCATTCTGAAAGAGTACGAACATAATAAACGAGTGGGAAAAGAATTCAGCACACCTCACAAGAAACGGCCAAGAAGGAAAATTAAAACAGACGTAGATGATTTTGACAAGTGTGTAATTCGAAGAACGATTAACGAATTTCACACTACACAAGGCGAGCGTCCTACTTTAAAATCGTTGTTGGCAGTAATTAAGAAAAAGATTAACTTCAGTGGCGGGAAGTGGGCTCTTTGGAAAATAATTAGAAATTTAGGCTTCAGGTGGAGGAAATCGGAAAGTAATAGGAAAGTTCTCATCGAAAAGGATGATATTCGTGCAGCAAGACTGTCTTATTTGAGAAATATAAGTCGTTACAGAAATGAGGGGCGACCTATTATCTACATGGACGAAACGTACATTCACTCCTCACACACGAAAGGACATGCCTGGGGTGATGGTACAAATGCAGGTCTACTTGCACCCGTCTCCAAACGACAGCGAGTCATCATCGTACACGCTGGCAATGAAAATGGCTTCATTCCAAATGCTTTGTTAATGTTTAAATCGGGGACAATATCTGGAGATTATCATCATGATATGAATTTTGACAACTATGAAAGATGGCTCAAAACGAAGTTAATTCCAAACCTTCCACCAAATTCGGTATTAGTAGTGGACAATGCAGCTTACCATAACGTACAACTTAATCCGGCTCCAACTTCTTCATCTCGAAAAAGTGCTATGATCGACTGGCTTTCAGATCGTAGCATTCCTTTCAGTGACGGAATGTGTAAGCCCGAATTGTATTCTCTAATTAAACTGCGTAAGCCACGATTCAAAACATTCAAAATTGACGCTCTACTGTCTGAACATTGCCACTCTGCCCTTCGCTTGCCGCCATATCAACCAGATCTGAATCCGATTGAACTGATATGGGGATTGGTCAAAGAATATGTCGCCAGAAAGAATGTCAGTTTCCGTCTAGATGATGCTATGAAACTAGCTGAGGAAATGTTTAGTAGCATCACAAAGGAAGAATGGACCTCGAGGTGCAACAAATCCCGTCAGTGCGAACAGAATTACTTGCGGTTGGAACCTGTTCTTGACGACATTTCGGAACAAATTACAGTTAATTTACAAGATGGCAGTGATACCAACAGTTGTAGCAATAGTGAGGAAAACGTGAGGGAGGAAGAAGATGCAGAAGAAGATGATGGGGAATTAAGTGGAATAGAAGCTTTGTAAAATATCTTCAGCCGCTGTAAGTAATTCAGTCTGCATTGATGTTTTTGTGTTCAGTAGTACAGAGAAAGGTGTTCTCCTCCGTTCCCCACTATCACTAGGAGACAGCGTCAGTACCCTCTTACGCGCATATCCACAGCTCATGTCTGAGCGAACGACTAATATGTATGCATGTATTATGTATGTATGCATGTATTATGTATGAATGTTTGTATGTATGCATTGTGTATGAATGTGTGTTTGTGTGTATGTATGTATGTATGCATGTGTTATGTATTTATGCATGTATTATGTATGTATGCATGTATTATGTATGTATGCATGTATTATGTATGTATGCATGTATTATGTATGTATGCATGTATTATGTATTTATGCATGTATTATATATGTATGCATGTATTATGTATGAATGTTTGTATGTATGCATTGTGTATGAATGTGTGTGTGTATGTATGCATGTATTATGTATTTATGCATGTATTATGTATGTATGCATGAATTATGTATGTGTGCATGTATTATGTATGTATGCATGTATTATGTATGTATGCATGTATTATGTATGTATGCATGTATTATGTATGAATGTTTGTATGTATGCATTGTGTATGAATGTGTGTGTGTATGTATGTATGTATGTATGAATGTATGTATGTATGTATGCATGCATTATGTATGTATGCATGTATTATGTATGTATGCATGTATTATGTATGAATGTTTGTATGTATGTATATATGAATGTATGTTTGTTTGTATGTATGCACGTTTGTTTATATGTATTCCTTTTATTATGTCTTATATCATGATGTACAGGGTTTTCCAACATTGTCATTATTACCCTCTTCTCATAGAAATTCTTGCGTAGATTTTGTATTTCACAGACTGTAAAATATATGACTGAGGTTATAGTGAAAAGTTGTTAGCCTAACGCCCAACCCCAACCCGGAGGACCACCCTTTGTCGGCTGTCGGCAATTGCTTGTTCAATGTATTCTCTGCTCATAGGTTTTTTAATATTGGTTAGATTTTAAACAAATAATATTATTTTTTTAAATTTGCATAATTATTTATGTTGTGTTTTAAAACGAATTGATTCATTAAACATTTAACCAATAAGATTCCTCATTTTTTGGGTAATTTCTATTCATAAAGTTTGTTTAGTGTTCATTCGTTAATAACATTTGTTCCTTACATTTGCCTGGTTCGTATTTACTGTGTTCGTTTAATGCTACTTAATTTAATTAAATATCTTATTTAAATTAGCGTCACTCTTTTCCAGTTCCCGCTTTAATTTTATAACTATGTAATCAGGGCCACTTTAACCAGTGGTAAAATTGGGCAGCTGCACATGGTCCTTTAATTTTATGGGCCCCATCCGCCCGCCCGACCGACGGTACCGCGTTCTTAAATTTGCCCAAAGTTTTTCCAAATTTCTCTAGAAACGTTTTTTGGGACGCGTGTGCAGTAAGTCTGATGATACTAGCATTCTTGCGGCAAAATTTTTTTCGATTCTGTGCTGTTTGGAGCGGGGAGCGCTATCAAAATAGCACACATATTAAACAGTTAGTTCACTTGTTCTTTGGATTCACCTATTTGGGCTGTTGAAACACACAGGACGTTCAAAACGTTTCTTTACCCGTGGGTAATCTTGGCATATCACACTTTAGCTTGAATGTATAAAATTTTTACATAATCCTTTTATCCTTTCCTATTCATTCAGTTTTTGTTAATATAAATACATTTTGTGAAAACCAAGATACTTTATAGATTAAGATTTCTAAATCTCTCAGTAGCGTAAATTTGCTGTGAATCCTACCTATTTTTAAGAAATGGGACAGTGGACCCCAAGATCATGTTTTTCCATAGCCTCACCACTGCCTTAAAGTGGCCCTGTATGGAAGGCGTGATAATTGTTCATAATGGTTCCATCTTTCGCATTTTATAATTGTAGTCTGAGCATGTAATAAAATATGTTTGTTCCTTTATGTGAATGAATCTGATGTCTTAACTTGTATGTGTAATTACTCTCAAACTTTGTTTTCTTTTTTATCGTTTGAGTTTTACATTTTATTTTCATTTTTACTCATTTAGGAATAACTTTGTAGGAGCTGAGGTTTTCACGGCAGTGATTCTGAAGATGGCCGTCATCTGGGTTGTTGCACCGTGTAGCCCTGTAGAAGTTTATCGTCATTTCGGGTGTGATTGCCGCCTCCATCATCAAGGCTATCGCCCTGATGGCGGAAGACAGGGACCTCTGAAACATCGATTACCTTCTAGCAGACTACACAGTGCAACAGCCAAGAAGATAGCCATCTTTGGGCACATTTTGTGAAGAAATGTTTTGTTGAATTATGCAGAGTGAATGTCGAGTGTCTTCGAATTCCTTATGTTATGCAGTCCCACACAACACTTGTTTATCAGTGTTTGTTTATCACGCGTTCTTTGCGCAGAGTGCATTATCAGTTGGCTATATCTGTCCGTCAGTCCAATCAATTCAACCCAAGAACCACTGGATGCATCTGGATGAAAGTTGTGCCACTCCACACAATTGGGATTTAATAAATCT
Organism: Zootermopsis nevadensis; assembly: GCF_977971745.1. Lineage (NCBI taxonomy): Eukaryota > Metazoa > Arthropoda > Insecta > Blattodea > Termopsidae > Zootermopsis > Zootermopsis nevadensis. The sequence goes on along the minus strand of NW_028259154.1, from coordinate 10,147,386 downwards.
TTCTAAATGTAGGCTGAAAAGAACGCATGAGGATATTTTGTGTATTCCTGTACGGAATAAAATTTCCGAGCTTCTTTTTAACTACAGCAGGACTCCACCCCTCCATTTATTTCTTCATTTTCTTTCCTTCGCGTTATATGTCATTATATATAATCGTTTTTAAACTTGACTGTACTGCATTACAATGTTTCCACAAATCCTTTCAATATTCAAACAAGAAAGTGGTTTAGTTTAATATATTTTCAATTCAATTCATTTATATATTTTGCTCAACTGCACAATAAAAATTTGAAGGCGCTAAACATTCATTCTAACAGATACTGCACTGCACTGAATTCTAACATAAATGCAACACTTTATGTATTATTTAAAAACTGTTAAATATAAAGCCTTAAATCTAAATAGACTTGTTCCTTGTCATGCATTTATTTTTATTTTTAACTATATAACTGTCGTATAATATTTATAAACGTCTCCAAATAAAAATATTTGTCTTTTCCATACCAATTGACACTGTATTTCAAAACTTATGTGTTATTTATTTTTCACAGTCTCGTTATAGACACGCCATGGCTCAGACAATTATTCGCCGTCCTTTCACCACGAAGGCTCGGGTTGGCCCCTGAGTTAGTCCACGAGAATTTGTGGTGGACAAAGTGGCACTGAAATATTTCTCTCTCTGATTCCTAAGGTTTTCCCCTGTCCATGTCATTCCACCGCTGCTCCATTTTCGTTCATGTATCATCTGGTCGAGGGGGGCAATGGACCCGTAATGGTCCAGTTCCACACAGAAATTCTCTCACCCAATTGTAGCAATCACAAAATATCTTCATGTACGGTGCAATGCATGTATTAGGGTAATTGTTATTTTTACTGTAAAGTGTAAATAACCGGTGATTATATAAAATTCTTAAAAAAAATTGCTATTAAATTTGGGTAACAGCCGCTCATAATTAACTGTTAAATTATATCGTAGGATATATATATATATCATTACATTCACTAATCAATAATAATTCTTGCTATCTTGAAGTACATCTCTATTACACGTAGGGAAACTTTGTTTCTACTGCGCGTTTGATGACATGTCTTTCATACAATGTCTCTGTGGAACTTGAACCGCTAACTCTCCATCTTTCATATGACGAATAAATTAATATGGAGGAGTGGTGGAATTGTACCGACAGGGTAAAAGCAAAGAACTCTGAAAGAAACCCGTCTTAGCGCCATTTTGTCCGCCCAAATTCCACATGGACTGCCCTGGGTGTGAACACGAGCCTCCACGGTAAGAATCCCACCTTTAGCCCTAACCACCTCAGCTATGACGCGGCTAACGCAGGTGTTTACTTGTGGAAGTCACTGTGGGCTATGTTTCTCGTAGTTTCTACGTCTAATATTTCTGTGATGTAACTGTATTGTTTGATTAGATGTTGTATTTTGTAATAAATGATTTAGAAAAAACATTTTTTCTTTTATTTCAAGTTTCGATTAGACAAGGTGAATACAGCCCCAGTTCTGGTTAAGGTCGTAAACAGTTGTATTTTCGACAACTAGAAGGATTCCCAGAATGTATATTTTAATATATATATAGTGTGTCTATGTACATACATATTTATTATTTGGGGTCTACAAAAAGGTTTTCGAGCAAATTAAATTTTGGTCCGTATCGCTTTGGTTAGTTTATTATATTATTTTAGTCGAAGATAAATTACACTAAAACTTCTCAAAAACATTTGATTCCAACAAATTCAATATATAAGATACAGTTCAAGTATATAATTAATTTGGAACATTATCCTATGTAAATCATAATAAAAATATATTGTGTGCATTTTCAAATTTACACGGCAAATAAATGCACTAAAATCCAATCAGGCTATTAGCTGCGTCAGAGCCGATTTAAAAATCAGAGTCTACGATGCGTCTTAGTCATCAGAATCGACATTTAGTGGCAGACCATTCTTAAGCCTACGTGTGACATTTCTATCGTAAATTTCTCTCATCAGAAATTACAATTTATTAATTTATATGGTGCATTAAGACCTTTCTATTTCTTGATTAAATATGCCGTTTAGGAAATATTTGTCATTCTTTCCAAACCACTGAACATAAAATTATAGAAAACACAAAAGCTCTCAATATTTGCAAAATGTAAAATTCGTGTCATTTTTAAAGTAGGCCCTACCTCAAAGAAAACGTATCTCCTTGCATAGACCAGTCTGTTAATAACATGGAAAAGGTCCCTATTTGCTCTGAGAACCATCTTAAACCCCCCCCCCCAAAAAAAAAAACAGAATGCATTAAAACGTTGAAGCACTCTGTTGGTCCACAGTTAATGCTACTTCAAAAACAGCTTAAACGCCAAGCCGTTTAAACGTGTGGGTGGGTGTGGTGGTAAATCGCCACGCATTCTTAAATTTTACATTAGATGGAGGCGAATGGTCAGCTCCAAGTCTGGCCGCTTTATCTAAAAGCAAAAAGCCTCCATTAAACAGGAGGCTAGGAGGGTCTGGCAGCTGTTTGCGACGAAATGTCCTTGTCCGGATTTGAACCAAGTTCGACCAGCTTATACCCAGTCACTACTGCCCACTCGCCAAGGTGTTGCGCCTCATCACATTTGACGTGTTCGGTTGCTCTGGGAGAAACGCAGAATAAACTGTCTCTTATAACTCCGTATCTCTCGCTTCGTGATAAAGAAAAACGAGATTCAAAATGGACCTCTTCACAAATGCTACTAACTATGTTATTTCTCTTTGAGATGTGGCAACCACGTAGAAAGAAATATTTTGTTACGTGTTCTTTTAACAATTTTAAAAATTAATGTTGAGTGTGCAGAGCAAAAAACTCATTTCTAGGAACTTAAGATAGAAGAACAGCATAAGATCATTTTATTGTAATTCGAATTACAGATTCCACTACCCTCGTAAATAAATTAAACTTAAACGAGTTTATTTGATCTAATTTCTCACAATAAAATGTGCTGTGAAAACCTTAATAAATAAGAAAAATTATGTGAAGCGGCCTTCGTGACTCATGTTGAAAAGTTTGATTCACAGCAATTTCGTCTCGTATTATCTACTTCGATCTCCGCAGAAATTAAGTGAAAGTAGGGTTGTCCAAACTAGAGTCGTCACGCATTTAAGTAATTTCGATGCAAAAATTTCTGCCAGTCGGTATTCCTCTTAGCTTAAGTTTTCCGCTTAACATACTCGAAATAGCAATCCAACATTCCAGCACATTTTCAAAACCACAGGCAGTTCCCACTCTTACGAATGGTTACGCTCCTGGAGGCATTTTGTAAAACGAGTCGTTATTTTCAATAAGTGCAATATTAGCTTCGTTACTGAGGAAATGTTTAAATCTGTGACAAATTCCTTCATAGTCATCCACGCCTTGATCTACCGAACTGCCTCTTCTGAACAACCGTTCCAAAAAAAAAATTATTTAAAATTATTCATGGTCAGGACTTTTACCAACGTCTGTTCTTTAAAACCACGACGTTTCGGAGGCTGGTGTAGTTTTTTACACAAGATTTTAAAACGCAACCAACTCTCCTTAAGTGTTTGAGGTTAGGTTATGTCGTCCTAGAACAATTTGGCTTAAAAATGTTTATCCACTGAAGACACAGCATTCAGACTAACAGACAATGTACTGAAATCTATTAACCACAAAAAAACATATTCTGTATTTTAGCAAAAGCTTTTGACTCTATAAATCATAAAATGTTGTTAACCAAATGACATTTTTATGGCATTCGAGGAATAGCTGAAGAATGGTTCAGGTCCTTTCTAACAGGAAGGAAATAAAGGGTTTAAGTAAAATCACCTAAAAATAATCAGAACCTTTTCTCAAACTGGAGAACAATAAAATATATCAATTCAATTCTATGGCCATTGCTTTTTGTAATATATAAATGGCTTTCCTCCAGCAGCAAATAACATAACAGAACCCATAAGATAACAAAATGCATAACAAATAACTCACCACAACATGTTTCAAGTACTCGCATACAAGAGTAACCAAATTGATGATCGCCTAAATTTGGCAAAACGTTGATTAACCGACAGAGTAAATTCATTTCAATGTAAATTGCATTGGTGTGACAGTGATTTAAAGTCAACTACAGTTTTACAGCACATTACAATCACAGAAGAAAGCATCATCTCTGTATTCCCAAGAAGTTAGGATTTCTTTCTGAGCAACTGATGGAGTGAGAAAGGAGAAAGTCTTTGTTGCCAGCTTAAATTTCTTTACGTCGTGTTTCCAACTGTCTATAGTGGATGGAAGATTATTAAAAGTTTAGTTTCACTATAGTAAATTGATTTCTTTATTAGCTGAGGTTATGTTTGGCATTTGTAGGTTATGTTTGTGTCTGTATCCGTAGATATCTGAGATCATTTGAAACTTTTATGTTATCCACTACAAAATGATTTTAATAACACACAGAATTTGCTGGATAGGGAGAATATTAAATTCCTTAAATAATTCCCTATATGATTTACTCCTTATTACTCTAATGGTTATCTTTTGGATAGTTTTCTGCTGTCTACTGAGTTTCCCCAGAAAATAATGCCATATATATTAATTAAATTTGTTTTGTCAAATATTAATGTGCAAGTTAATTGAAGCATATTAAGTAGTTGCAAGAAAGTAGCATTGACACTCAACTCACTTCACTTCGTCTATTTTCATTTTATAATTAACAATAGAGTAACTTGAGGGGGATTAATCTAAAATAAAAGAATATTCAATTTACAAAAGAATATTGTTAGATCAATTACTGGTGTGAAACCTGAAATTGTATCTGTTTAAGAGGTTAGGGCTCGTCCATTTGAACGCATTCTCATCAGTGAACTTCACAGTTTCACAGTAATTCTGCTGTACACTGCGTCAACACAAGGAATAATAATCGGTTACATAGACCAATTGGTAGCCTCTTATACATTTAGAAGAGCGAATATTATTCTGGCATCAGAATGATCATCAGCTTACCATCAAGTCTCGCAAATCTTATAGATAAGGAGGCACGAATTAAAGTAGCATTAAGGGTTAAAAATGGCTTATGTCAAATGTAATTCTTATTGACTTATTGTGGTTTCACTGCATTATCCACCTTTTACTGGCGTAATGGAAACTTCAAAGCCGGTTGTGTTAGGATGCACCGCTATGATTTCACACTTGACACAGCTGGATTTTACACAAAAAGAAATGTGGTTTCAAGGAACATGTCACCAAAGTATTGCAACTTTTCGAATCCTGTCATAAGACAATTTACGTGTTCATCGCACGTAGTTTGAAGACAAAGACACCGTGAAATCTACAGAAACGAAATGTCTGGAAAGTGTCGTTCCAGTGTAATAATAATTCTCAAATACACGCGCTTATCTAAGTTTATCTGCACATCAGTCCTTACTCGTTTTATACAAATGTCTGACTAGAATCTTCTGACGAAGGGAATTCGTGGCGTTCAACAATTTCTGGGGAATGGCCAATTCTTTCCGAAGCCTCTCCCACTAGATATGTACGATCATAACCTCTTATTTGAAGTCAATTTAGTAACCCCTGTAATTTACTTCGCACTGCAATTAATTAATAAACCTAAATTTATATTATCAGAAAGAAAGTTTTTTAAAGCTATACACTGAACCCATGTTAGATCTTTTATGTATTCATTGTTTAAACACACAGAATTTAATTGTGGGTTTAGAAATATTATCACAAAAACCACGATTATTTCTCTAAACAGCATTAGACAACTCATCTTTACAATGGATACTAGTTCTGTAATCTGTGATGCAGACACACTCCATTTTTAAAAATTATTTTGACAAACTCCGTGCTTAACATGGGTTTAAATAAGAATGCGAACTATAATCATTAAATCCGCAAGTCCACACGACCTTAAAACTCACAAGACCATCAACGACATATTTACTGTCGTCAAAACGTTATATCTCGCAAAGCTCACATTTGGATTTCATATGTCATTTAGATGCATACATAACCTACGATAATTCCAGGTCGTCTTGGAAAGGAGCTCGAAAAATTCTAATTACATACGTACAGGCAGTCAGAGACTATAGATGGCCTACTCTTCTTTAAGACGTTTAAAACAATTGAGTCACTCTGCTCGCTTCAAACTTCTTTGATTGGACAAGCGTTGTGATACGTCAGTCATATTTTTGATTGCAACCTGTGAAAACCGTTAGGATCTTTCACAGCCAATTTCAGATTAAAAACTTTATAATAGTGCGTTTAAGTTAGTTAGTAAGTTTTAAAATAAGTGTTTTAATCTTTAGTTTTGTTAGAACAGTGTTTAGTTTAAAAATTAGTGACTAGTTAATTAGAATAGCAGTGAACATAATGGAACCTGAAGTTGGATGTTATTCAAGTACCGGTATGTAGTTTTCATTTAAATGTATTTATTATATTTTAGTTTATAAACGGTGATAAATACGATTCTGTGTCTTATTGTGTTGAGAGTTACTAGAAATATCAGGCCTTTAAATTGTTGATTACGGTGAAATTATATTAAACATTTTATTACGTAACTGAATTCTATTTCCGACGTTTAGATTGTATGATAATAATAAAATGATTTGGGAAATGGTTCTGACAGATGTTCAAATATGCATTAAGCATGATTTGTGACCAATAATGCACCAGTTATATAATAAATTCTGAGAGAGAATTGTATTAGGCTAAGGTTATGTTTGGCTTCTTCCCTGTGCTTCAATGCCTCACATTAAAGCCGGTCCATATAGGTTTTTAGAACATAACATTATTCATATTGAACTAGGGCTTGCAATAGCGAGGTATTACCTAAAATTACGATGGTCCGGTTTCTTCCTTACATTTACTAATTTGTTATTCACTAATAATCTTATCGTCCGAAGTTACATGATTTAATCTGCTGATAGCACACAAACAAGTCTTCTGCATTTTGTTAGTTTTCGCACTAGCATTGAACAAAATATGGCCAAGGCCTCCAAACACCGTGGCCCAGAGTTGAATGTCTCATAAACAATGTTACTCTTAAAGGTGCCCGTTTTCATTTTGTAGTAGCCGTGTTAGGAACAAACCAGTGGATGAATATTGCCTCTTTAATAACATTTACAAACCCCAGTTTTTTCAGAAGGTCATTGCCACGACACAATCATGTCTGTATTCTGATTATAGTTAAATAAAAAGTTTTCTTACCGTGTATTGCATTTAAAGTTAGGTAAACTCTTTAACCGAATATTCCCATACCGAAGCAGATAGAATCAACAATCGGAATTAGAATAAAACATATTGCGATGCAATTGAGTTTCTGACAGAGATTTATACAACAATGTGCAGTTGAAAATGGTCTGTGTCCTTAAACATTTCGTTTTAATTCTGTTTTACAAGGAATGACTCAGCATTGCCTTTAAACAACAGACTGTAAAGACGTGATGTTTGGTATAGACTTTGACATATTACTCTACTGCGATCACAGTTTTGTCCTTATTATTATTTTTCAATTGTTGCCTTGTAACTTTGTTAAATATACGCGTATTTCACTGGCCTGCCCATATACCTGGCATCTCATCGGAATGGCGTCTAAAATTGTCATTTTTGGGAGTTTGTATTTCTCGTCATTTAAAGCAGATCACCTGTCAGATTGCAAGTGTCACTATCCACTTTAAGCGGAAGACAAAATACAAACGGCCATTGTTAAGCATTCCTTGAGTTCACAGCCGCGAGTTACAAACATAACAATTTCCATCCAGCTGACAAACTAGTCTGCATGTGTCGGAGTAGCAAAGTTCAAATGGGCTGTTTATGAATAATTATCTGCAGAAATTAATATTATCATTTGTAGGATTTGAAGTTTTCGCAGTGCTGATTCTGAAGAAAACTGTCTTCTGGGTTGTAGCGCCGTATAATCTGGTAGATGTTTAGCGACGTTTCAGAGGTCCTTGCTGCCCCCATCGCCCTGATCATGGCGGCAGTAAAGACCTCTGAAACGTCGGTAAACTTCTATCAGATTACACGCCGCTACAACCCAGAAAACAGCCATCTTAAAATATTATAATTATTTCACTGCAAGTTCCAGACTTAAAAGAACAGATTTTAGTCTCTCATTTCAGGTTGCACGAAGCTCTTGAAGAGTGACTTCCGTATTTATCACTCAAATGACAATGCACTTTAAGCGACTAAAAATATAAATAAACACAGCTGTCCTGCAAATTTACAAATATAATAACATAATTAAACTATATAATAACGCCTACGTATGGCAAATATTTTACATACTGCATAAGAGTGGGGTTAGGAAATTGAGAGGTCGGGAAGGACACAGAACTATCTGAGGGGTACTCTTCCCCTTGATTATAATAAACACTGTTTTCAATAGGCGAATTGCGTGATTTAAAATGTAAATTCCAGGCTCAGTAGCCACGCGGTCTGAGGCATGGTTCTCGTTGCTGCGACCGAGGGTTCGAGTCCCACTTGAGGCATGGATGTTTATCCGCGTCCTTTCTCTTCCAGTCTGGTGGATAAAGAGGGCAAGGCGAAACCGCCTTGGTATCTTCGTAAGACTAACCCCGTGGCGCAGGATTGTAGAGTACAAAAACAATAAATTATTTTAATTAAGCCTGTAGATTAAAGACGGGAACTGAGCTAGCTCAGTCAGGACAGTGACTGGACAACCGGGATTCGATCCCTGACAGGGGCAGAGGATTTTTCCTCTAGCCCCTGCGTCCAGACCGGCTCTTTGGCCCACTTACCACCCAGCCTCCTCTCCAATAGATACCGGGTTACTGAGCACTCACCCCCATCTGGTGCCGAGGTTAAGAAAACGTAGGAGCTCTACCTCGTCTCACCCCACCCAAGCGCCTACATGGCGTGCGGCAGGACAACTTTACATTTGTATTGTATATTAGCACATGCCACTAATTATGATATTTGTTACAGGACCTCGACATGTCATCAAAGAAGATTTCGAGATCATCAGACTTCTAGGAAAAGGAGGTAAGTACAACTTCCTGTTAACAGTCGGCCGATTACCCGTGCATTTCTCTGCTTACAAAACACGAACCTGATTTCTGAGTACTTACGAAGCAATGGGGAAAATGGAAGCAGAAGTAGGACAGCATCAGTAGCGTTTTTGTAAGCAAGAAAACTGCAGCTCAACCCTTTCTGGAACAGTCACTCAGTTGAATGTAGAACTCGAATTACTGCAGGAAATTCAGAGCTATTACACAGTTTCAAGTGTTATTGTGTACAAACAACTGGCATCTAACTACAAAATTCATAAACTCAAGTCAAATCTTCATTGATGTTCCCGTAAAATTCTTGCAACAGAATTATAGGATATATTTTCTTATTTAAATAATTTTAATAAATGTTTGAAAATTATAAAAGGTACAGATTTTGTCATCCCTGAACTAAGGCAATCGAAATGCTTTGCCAACATTATCGATCTTTCCCCGGTGGCTCACCACGTTCGTGATTGACTTTTCAGAATAGCAGATTGACAACGGCGAAGTGTTACCAGGGCTTAATCGTTACCCTGATATTTTCTTTCATATCCGCTGCATTACGTTATGAATGATTCATGATTGAGTACGGGAGCGTAGATCAAGATCGGCAAATTATTTTCCCCAGCAAAAAATGCATGGAACCACATTGACACTGCCTATCACCACGGATGCTTTTAGAGACTTTTTCTCTAATGCATCTATTAAGTAGGCAGAGAAGAATATCAGCATTTTAGAGCGTCCTTCTTAGCCCATGATCAAGTCGAATACAACTTAATCGGCAGTGAAATAACAACAAAGCCGTGTCTGTGGCCTATTTTCTCTTCGTAATGTTAACGACATTCTAATTTCGCGTTCTGGTTTACACTGTATCGAAATACCGTAACATCGGAATTGATAAACATTAGAGGTAGTTGTTCTTATGCACAATGTACATTTCCTTTTACTTTAAAGCAATCAGAATTAGGGATCTTAAGAATTGTGTAGGCCATATTCTGCCGAACAAAATTCATCTATTTATGAATGCTAAAAAATGTTAAAAGGTGGATCATTTACGAAATGATAGCATTTATTTGCGGAGACATTTAGAAACGCAGGGTTTCAAACAAGTTAGAATTAATCAAATTATGCAGACAGCTCGCGAATGGGTCAAAGTCCACTCTCCATGGAGATTCGACACGTAAGCACTTTAACGATAAAAGTTGCAGTCATGAAAACTCACAGACCTAAACGGTATTTCACCTTGTTTCTGTCACCACGCAGGAAACAATATAATCTAGTAATATCCTGAGCACAAGGGCTTCACCTATCGGAGAGAGCTTTAGAGCTTGTTAAAGAGAAGACGAACCACGTATTTATGAATTTTATATTCATCGCGAAGTTTTGGCATTGGAAAAAAAAAAGGGTAGAGTATCATAATTATTTGAAAGGAGACTTTGCTGATACGACAGCCCGTACCTGTACAGATATCAAGATGAAACGTAACTGAGATTCTGTTACAGGGTTTGGCGAAGTTTACATGGCGAAGAAGAAGGATGGAAGCGACGCCGGTAAAATCTACGCCATGAAGAACATCAAGAGCACATCACTGAAGAGAAAAGACATCGAAAACGCGTGGACGGAGCGTCGCGTGTTTGAAAAAACGCGCGACACTCCTTTCTTCGTGCAACTGCACTACGCTTTTCAATCCAAAGAACACCTTCATCTCGTAATGGGTGAGTACATCAAACGAAACATCACCTTAACTAAATGTGTAGGGTCCTCATACGAACCCCGTTTGTCGAATAATCCTTCGCTCTCCTTTAAAATATTTCACTTTTTAGTATTCTGCAGAGCTTGGATTTGTAATTATACAGTTGTCGGATGAAACACACAATACATCAGCATTCAGTGGCCTAAGACTCCTCACAACAACGCGATCTCGTCTTTATTGTTGCAGATTACGTAGCAGGAAAAGACTTCATCGAACTGCTGGAACAGCGAGGTAGGCTTACGGAGATTGAAACAAGATTCTTCTCCGCCGAAGTTATCCTGGCCCTCCAGCACCTGCACGAGGTAGGCAACCAGCACTCCCACTGAACAGCATAATAAATAGGGCGGGGGTACAACACACGAAAAGTAACTAGCTTACTGATTTCAGGGCTATAGAGTTCTCTTCAAATTCCCTTTATTTTTTCACAGTACATCGAATCCTTTGTAATTTCTGTGAGAAATATCTTGATTCACAACAAATGGTAATTCCTGAATTTTAGCTCGATTCTTCAGAAGAATGCTCCCCGGTTTAGTAAGCAAAGACTTTGGTTAGTTCTGTCATGTCTGATTATTTAGCCGCCAAGTAATTCTCCGTAACCAGAAAAGTTCATTTTACAACTTTCATATCTCTCAATTCAGTATAATAGAACATTCATACTTATTCTTTCTGTAGTTACGTAAGCGAGATTCTCCGATAGTTACCTGCTGAAACACGAGAATTAGTTAATTAAAATGCACGGCGTGTAATTATGATCGATCTACGAATCCCAATGCCGTATAATCAACTGTAAAGAATACATAAAAATTGTACATATCGAAAACGCAAAATGCGTTTCCTTCTCCCCAATGCTCTTGAGACGTGTTCATTTGTTTTTTCAGATGGGAATAGTTCACCGGGACCTGAAGCCGGAGAACATCCTTCTGGACGCCGTGGGCCATGTAATGCTGACGGATTTCGGTCTGTCGAAGGAGTTTCCGTCTGATCAGGAGGTAAGCTTAGTGCCAACTGCTATATTCAGTCACTTTAATTCCCTGTGTTGGCTGGAATGTAGAGGATGAGGGGATCACTCTCCATCAGGGAGTAACTCTTTGAGGGAACTCAGAACAATAAAAATATAAATATCTGAAATGTCCGAAATGTGGGCACCCATATTCAGAGAGCATTTGTCTTGTACTTACATTTAACAGGGACATCACAATTTCTCAGATTCTGAGGGTGTCAACTAACAAGCGCAGAATTTATTACCTACAGCATTGCCTGTTGTCTGTAATTTGCTGTTTAAAATTCCATAAATACTTCCACCATTAAGTATCTTATCCACTTGCAAAACATTAAACATCAAGATGCACGGTTTTACCAGGTGTTTTGTATGGCTGTGAAATGCGTGTCTTACTTCGAGCAAGGAAATGCTGGGCCCTAGAAAAAACGTGAAACGTCCAGCTCACCGAGTATTCCTAAGGGATAAATTTTCGGAATTACACTGTGCCAGTTAAGTAGGGCGAGAAGCAACGCAAACATATATTTGACGTTGAAAGTTTTTGGAAAGTAAGAACATGGAAGACCTTGAAAAAGACGGGAAAACTCATTACGTTGGAGAAACATGTTATGACGTCAGAAGATAAACAGAACTGGGTCTGAAGTGCATCCTTGGATGTTAGCAATCCTCAAAGTTTTCTTTCTAGTATCTCAGTTAGGGAATTGTTTCTGTGTCTCATTGCCTGTCACATGAAACTTATTTAAAATCTTGTTTTTATCAACAGGATAAAAGAACATACTCCTGCTGCGGTACTCCAGAATACATGGCCCCCGAAGTAATCCAGAAGAAAGGACACGACATGGTAAGTGTTTTCTTCTATGCATATATCAGCTGCTTATGATTACATAATATATGCATCAGTTACCGAGCGTACATTACAGGAAGCAGAATCCATTTTTTCTGTTTCTGGAGGGTGCAAAGAAATGGGAGTGGCTGATTAAAGCTCTTGTCCTAATTTTAACTGTTGCAGGCAGCTGATTGGTGGAGCCTGGGAGTGCTGATATATGAGATGCTGTCATACTCCAGGCCGTTCGAAGAAATGAACATTCAGGCATTATTTACGTGAGTCTCCTTATTTGCGAAGAGCAATGTTTTTTCAACAAAGTCCTACACAGATTAGTTTGACCCTAACAGAGAACCAGTTTTATCCGTTTTAATGCCAGTGAAATTCCCGGAGAATCAACTTCATGGAGGAAACCAAAATTCAGGCAGAAATATACCCGAAACAAAAGATTATACAGGGAGTGAATTAAATGTGAGGGACAGGGAAGGAAACGGAAAACAAAGATAAGCATCTCAAGATGTTATTATAGATGAACCTGCAAAACCTATTTCGGTGGCTTAGATTAATGAAGTCATTTACAGGAACAATGAAATACCATCAGGGAACATAATGGCAGATTTACTAATTCGATTCTCTTTTACAGCAAAATTTTGACTCAAGAGCCCGACTTCCCGCCTTTCTTCCCACCACGTGCGTCGAGTATCATCGGAATGTTGCTCATTAGAGATCCGAAATTTCGCCTAGGTGGTGAAGTGGGGGGCGCCGAGGAAATCAAGATCCATCCTTTCTACGCCGTAAGTTGTCTTCCCAAATCTGTTACCATAAAATATTGTACAGAAATGCTTCACTTCTGAACTGTCTTCTTCCTGGACGCAAGAAAGCTAAGTCCCGAAGGACGATCGGATAATTGAGACGACCATAGAAAGAGACGAGGTTAAGGCACCTGACGCCATGTTCTTCTGCCACTTGTTGCATAGCCCCACGTTTGTCTGGTCTCTGTAAGACTTTAAATTTGTTCCGCGGGAAAAATAAACTACTTTCCCTTTTCGCGCGACATTTAACGACAGAAATCGCTTCGTTATGAGAAATTGGTAACTTCAGTTAAGAAACTAAAGTAGATCTCCGCTCGTGTTTTCGAAGGCAATAAAAAATACTCTACAGAGACGGAGTGCACAAAATGCGATCAGGAAGTGTGACTCATTCCAGAACACGCTGAGTCGGCCGTTGACAAAATGGACGCACGCCCGTAAAAATTGAACGTCGAATAACTGAAGGTCAGACTCTAATGTATTTCTAAGGAAGCAAAGTGCAGTTTCAATGTTTGTAGAAGTTGCTACTGTTTCAAAACTTCAGTAAATAAATAAAAAGTGCGGTCTACATTCCCAGCAGGAGGCAATCCTTAACGTAGGGAAATTTCCAAGGGCCCCTTGCATCCAAATTGCGACGTACGAAATATTTCGAGCTCAGTGACATATTGAGGGCCCCAAGAGACAGACAACCCAAAGAAAATTGATTGTAATCCCAGAACAAACCGTAATATAAAAGTTTCACGAAACCTGATCTCAAATTTCTTTCACGTACGAATCTTAAGGACACGACTAGACATCTTAAAACTTTCCTCCCAGTAAATGCGACGTTACAAAACACTTAAAAAGGTCTCAACAATTTACATCAACGCAGAAGACTTAATTTCGTAATCCCTGCAATTATAACAAACTGAGGTGTTCTGTTGTCTGCTTCGCCAGAATTCTTCACTCTGTTATGCTTGTGTTTTGTCTACAGACCATCGACTGGGATGAACTGAGAGCGAAGAAGATATCACCACCCTTCCTCCCACATCTCGACGATATCATCAGCGTCGATGAAAACCAGTTCGGTGTGGCGTCTGACCCTCGGTCAGCGGGCACTTGGCGTCCAAGGAGCGACGACCCTTTCAAGGTGAGAACACGTAATTTTCCTACTTTTATTGCGTGTCGCATCAGAACAATGCTAATTTCTGGCCCTTTTAGAACACGTGTTGGAAGCCGAGGGTCACGTTCCCTTCGAAGTGTTACAGTCAGTAATAATTTTACTCTGGCGATTAGGCCTTGACCGATATTTGTGCACCGTAAATCTGGTTTGACAGACAGATTTTTTATTTTCATGGGCTTACTCTCTGTTTTACAGTGAAGATACGATTTTATCAACTTCTTTCCAAATACGCATTTTTCTGATCTTACAAACGCCGCAGTGAAGACGTTCCAACACAAAAGAATTTTGCTTAAATGTGACTTTTCTAATTTCTATTGCAGAACTTCTCATTTCTGTCGCCATCCTTGGACGAGACCTCCCTGGAGCGTGCAACCACAGTAAGTGTTAACACTTAACATACATTAGTTTCTCAGTACAATTTACGCATTGCAATTTACAAAGTTAAGTAAAAATCCTCTCTATTTTTGTCTCACATGACAAATGATGTTTTATTACTCATCTTTCAAACATATGCTAGAAAATAATCAATTATTAGATAAGCAGTCGTAGACTCTGACAATATTTACCATTTTCAGGCTCTGCAAGAAAGAGTTGTTTTGCTGTGTCGCTTGAATGTCGCAATAATATTAAAAATGTTAGATTAATAAATTAAGACCACAGACACATCTCGGTCGTATCCGGCAACCTGGAACTTACTCCAAAAAGCATTATCCAATCACGGCGCGCTGTACTCATCAGACGTCGAGCAGCTTACCCGAAGTTATATTACGTATTGTCGTAAACAAGAATAAACAAATCGATCTAAAATGACCATAAAACAGCTGTTTTGCCCCACGTGTTCCTTTTTTGTCTTCTGCTATATTTTCTTATTTGAAATTCGCTTGTGGTCGTTGTTAAGTATTTGGCCAGTGTTCGCACTGAAGCAACTCTCGGTTGCTGACTTCGTCGGTAAATCATCTTTCATCCTGACGAGGGTGGAATGGCCTCAAGGTTGAAAATGTCTCTAGTCGCGCGACTTAACAGCAGGTGGCATCGAAGTCTAATTGAGTCTGAAATGGTGCAAAGGGGCAGTTCTGTTGAGTGCGTAATTCTAACTGCAAAAATAGTTGCCTCGAACTTGGGTTTTGCTGCAAAGAATCACTAAGAAGGGCGAATGTTGAACAAACTACTACAAGCAACTGATTCTTGTTTTCCTGTCAACAGATTGAGTATCCAACAGCGCAGGTGTCGAGTGCCCCATTGGCTTCCTCACCTGACTGCCTCCCTGCATCCACCAATCAAGGACCAGGTGAGATATCTTATTTAATTTCAGAACTAAGCGACCTGCTTACATCGAGTTCCCCAACACTTGCAAAATATCAGATGTGCCCAGACAGTGGAACTCGGTCCGTGTCGATGTCGGTCTTCTAGTTTGTAATGCCACCCGCATTGAAGTTTTGCTCTGAGTAGAATTCAAACAAATTTTGTATGGAGATTCAACAGAAAACTGCAGGAAAATTAGGATTTTAATACAGAACTTCTGTAGAATGTTACAATACCGTCGTACAGAACACGCATGTCTGATCTGAGTACCTGCACCCAAAAATGCTTCGACTGCATAAGACAACTGCTCACTGAGCAAGTTCACTATATCAACTTCGCACTTTGTGTTTTCTCTGTATCTCTCAGCCTCTGACCTCGAAATTAAACTCAAATAACTGCTTCATCACCTTGTAAAATTTATTGTTTCGAGTTACGTAATTAAATTTAAGTTTCGTGAATTTGTGTATTATATTATATTAAATAAATATAACTTATATACTCGTGAATAAGTATCCCTTTCCAGAGTAAAGGTTTGTTTATACGCGTTTATAACACTGCATGAGATATCTGATGCTGTCTTCCATCGCCAGCGTCACACCTGGTCAAAGTATTCACCACTGCCTCACACACATTATTAAACTGAATGGTACTAACATTACGAAAGAGAAACCTGAATTATGATAAAAGTTCTTTAGTTTTAATTGTAAAAACATTAAAATATTAGACGCAGTCTTCAAAGAATATTAAACCAGTTGTCAACACAAAATATAATGAGGTGGAATAAAACAAAAATTTTCACACGTTAATGTATTAAGAGTAAGTTTGATTGTCCCGTGAACATAAAATGCGATTATGATTTTTTCATTTGCAGACTCTACATGTGACAACGATCACCCTTCCAGCATCCCAGAGACGATTCTGAGGATTCTGATACCAGCACGAGGGGTGGTCACAGAAGATCGGGTTCTGCAGACAACAACGCATCAGGTGGACCCGAGGAAACCACAGAAGAGGAGGCACGACCTCAGTCCTGAAGACGGCGGAGGGCAACAGAAGAAAATACGTCTGTGAAGAAACATCAAAGGCGAACCTTCTGCGTGGATGCAGCCAGAGCAGATCGGCGAAGAAGAATCATCGTCAATGCTTCCTGTACTGGAATGAAACAGCCTGCAGAAACATCGCAGCCACTGATTCTCCATTACAGTAAGCAGCAACTGGCTTTTTCAATGTGTAACTTCGGCTTACTGGAATAAGCAGCGTCATGAAATGTTGGTTTCTGGATGTTTCGGCAAGCACTTGCGTTGTTATCTTCAGGGTAATGTCTTTGGGAAAATTAGGAAGCCTCCTTTTAATACGGCAGTGGGTGGTGGTGGCATGACTAGAATAACTGAGAAGCAACGACCTATTCAATTAAGAGGAGAGGCACTGCCAGTTTCTTCATGTTTACCCGTTAATCTAGGCAAATTCGTTCGTCCATGATTACAGTATTTCTGACCCCCAAATTCAATTCTTTTTAATTCTTCCACTTTTTCAACGTTACGTACTGTGAGCTAAAAAAATTAGTTAAGAAACGAAATTTAGCCTCTTAGAAAAACATTTTTTTCGGAGGGGTTCCGTCCCTTAATACAAATCTTCACACTTGAATCTCTAACCCCTTTTAAAAGTGAATTAGAAATTCATTCCACAAGTGCCTAGCGTCATGAAAAAATTACAGTAGTGCTGGGCTTAGATTTTCAAATTCCGTTCTGTCACAGCACCACATAATCTGTAACACCTGAATTTCAGCAATTTCCCCTTTCAAAAACGACAAGACGTCGCATTGCAGTCTGCCTTCCACGGTGTTATGTATCCATATCTGAGCTGGAACTACTCTTCCCATGTTCCTCCACTCGGCCCATTACCTAGCAACAAGCAACAGTATCGAAAGACTAAATTGCTTACTCGTTCCTTTTTCGCTAACATTTCTCCATCTACGCCGACGACAACTCAATATTTAATAACCAATCTCGCTAAATCTTCTTTTAATCACTAGCCACGGCCTATTTTACTGCTACTGAGAGAAGTAGGCGCCAGGTCACAGGATTATCCTTGGTATGAGGGTCGTGTATTTCCCACAATGCGCCTTATTCCCTGGCTCTGTGTCACCTTAAATACGGTTTGGATATTTCATAACAACTTCGAAATTACGCCTTTACCCCGGGCTAGCGACCACGTGGCTAGGAAGGGAGGGGACAGGGAAGGTTTCAGCAGCCACTTCATTAGGATGACAGGGACAAATTCGATCTTCTCCGAAACCTTCAACATTGAACACTGCTTATTCTCCGACGAAGTTACACTTGAAATTCAGATTTCTTTTCAGGCCAGAAGACCGAACATCATCCACTGCTTGTTGATCAATTTGCATCTGCATATCTTGTGTTTCCCCAAATACCATCAAGTTGCAATTTTTTACATTTATATGTCCCCAACTCTCCCCTAGAAATAGACTACAAGAAACCAGCCCAACTGTGAGTGAGCTCTTGTCGGTAAATTCACATCTGCATCATTTCTCTCCCATTATTCTTGATTATCGTACATTCACCTTCCCTTAATCCTGTTAAGTTCTTCCTTTGGTTGTCAAATTTTGTAAATCTCTGCAGAGGTCATAAACATTTTGTGTGTTCTGGTATCAAATTTCGGCCGTTTCTCTAATTTAGGATCCGCGTCACAATTTCGTATTTGACCGTCGCATTCGACGTCTACGTTTGCTAACACTTCAAAACGTAATTCATTCATCAAGGCCTACTTATACATTCTTTTTCAGTTTCCAAATTGTGGTCGGCAAGTAACTAATTAAATTCTGTAAACCGTTCGTTTTCTCAGAGAGTAGAATTTGTTAGTGACAGGTTGTCTTACGTAATTTTGGAAGGACGTTGGTGCGACATCATTGTCCTTAATGTTCATGCCCCAACTGAAGACAAAAGCGATGATATCAAGGATAGCTCTTATGAAGAATTGGAATCAGTATTTGATACATTTGGCAAGTATCACATGAAAATTCTGCTAGGAGATTTCAATGCAAAAATTGGGAGGGAGGATATCTTCAAACCCACAATAGGCAGCGAGAGTCTCCATGCACTTAGTAATGATAACGGTGTTAGAGCAGTAACCTTCGCTACGTCAAAAGATTTAATTGTAAAAAGTACAAAATTTCCACACCGTGATGTTCATAAATACAGTTGGACTTCCCCAGATGGCAGAACACACAATCAAATAGATCATGTTTTAGTAGATAAGAGAAGGCAGACAAATGTAATTGATGTGAGATCATTCAGAGGAGCAGATTGCGACACTGATCATTATCTGGTGGTAGCAAAAGTGAGGGAGCGGCTTTCAGTAAGTAGACGAACTAAACAAAATTTTGACACAGAAAGATTTGATTTGAAAAAATTAAGTGAGGGAGAGGCAAAGGAACAATATCAAGTTGAAATTTCGAATAGGTTTCAAATTTTAGAGACAAATGAGGATAATGAAAGTGTGGACATCAACAGGGAGTGGGAAAATGTCAGAAACTGCATCAAAATTTCAGCAAAAGAGAAACTAGGATACTACAGGAGAAAGCAAAATAAACCGTGGTTTGATGAAGAATGTTCAAAATTAATAGATCGAAGGAAGCAAACAAAATTTCAATGGTTGCAGAACCCAAACAAAACAAATGCGGATAATCTATGTAACGTGAGACGTGAGGCTAGTAGAACCTTTAGGACTAAGAAAAGGGAATACCTGAAGGGCAAAATTGCTGAACTTGAGACAAATAATAAGGAAAAAAACATCAGAGACCTGTACAGAGGCATTAATAACTTTAAGAAAGGATATCAACCCCAGACTAATTTGGTAAAGGATGATAGTGGCAATTTGCTTGCAGATCCAATAAAAATTGTGAATAGGTGGAAAAATTTCTTTAGCGAGCTCTTAAATGTTCATAATACTGGTGATATTAGACAGATTAAAATGCATACAGCTGAACTGTTGGTGCCAGAACCTAGCTTAGATGAAGTTGAACTAGCCTTTGGGAAGTTGAAAAGTTATACATCTCCAGGAATTGATCAGATTCCGGCCGAATTAATTAAAGCAGGTGGCAAAGGGTTGCATATGAGGATCCATAAGCTTATTCAGTTAATTTGGGATAAGGAAGAGATGCCACAACAATGGAAGGAATCCATAATTATTCCTATTCATAAGAAGGGGGACAAGACTGAGTGTGGTAATTACCGAGGAATATCGCTGCTATCAACCTCATACAAAATTCTATCCAACATTCTTTTGGCAAGATTAACCCCATATGCGAACGAAATTATTGGGGATCATCAGTGTGGGTTCAGACGAAACAGATCAACGATTGATCAGATCTTTTGCATTCGTCAGATACTAGAGAAAAAATGGGAGTTCGGTGGGACCGTACATCAGTTATTTATAGATTTCAAAAAAGCCTATGACTCTGTGAAGAGAGAAGTGCTATATAATATTCTTATTGAATTTGGTATACCAAAGAAGCTAGTGGGTCTAATAAAAATGTGCTTAAATGAAACCTGTAGCAAAATTCGAGTAGGTAAATATGTATCTGAGACATTCCTCATCAAGAACGGTCTAAAACAAGGAGATGCTTTGTCTCCCTTGCTCTTTAACTTTGCGCTAGAATCCGCCATCAGGAAGGTCCAAGGTAGGCAGGAGGGTCTGCAATTGAATGGGACACATCAGCTATTGGCATATGCTGATGATATTAATTTATTGGGGGACGATATAACTACAATAAAGAGGAACGCAGAAGTTTTACTAGAGGCTGGTAGACAAGTGGGGCTGGAAGTAAATTCAGAAAAAACTAAGTACATGTTAGTATCTCGTCATCAGAAGACAGGCGTTCAAAATTATCTTAGGGTGGCTAATAAATCCTTTGAAAGGGTTATAAAGTTCAAATAATTGGGAACAACAATAACAAATCAAAATGATACTTGTGAGGAAGTTAGGAGGAGACTAAATTCCGGAAATGCTTGCTACTTCTCAGTCCAAAATATTTTGTCTTCCCGTCTGATTTCTAAGAACCTGAAAATTAAAGTATACTTGTGAGGAAGTTAGGAGGAGACTAAATTCCGGAAATGCTTGCTACTTCTCAGTCCAAAATATTTTGTCTTCCCGTCTGATTTCTAAGAACCTGAAAATTAAAGTATACAAAACAATAATCTTGCCTGTTGTTTTGTATGGGTGCGAAACATGGTCTCTCACTCAGAGGGAGGAACACAGATTGCAGGTGTTTGAGAATCGGGTGTTGAGGAGGATATTTGGGCCTAAGAGGGAAGACGATGGGGCGTGGAGAAAACTGCACAATGACGAGCTTAAAAATCTGTACTGCTCCCCCAGTATTGTCAGGGTGATTAAGTCGAGAAGAGTGAGATGGGCGGGACATGTAGCGCGCATGGATGGGACAAGAGGAGTGCACCGGGTACTGGTTGGGAAACCTGAAGGGAAGAGACCGCTGGGGAGACCTAGACGTAGATGGGAGGATAATCTCAGGCGGGATCTATGGGAGATTGGAGTTGAAGGAAACTGGATTTGGTTGGCCCAGGACAGGGTCCGGTGGAGGGCTTTGGTTAATTCGGTGATGAACCTTCGGGTTCGGTAAGCCATCTAGTTAGTTAGTTAGTTCGTTTTCTCAGCCTTCCGATGTAATTTCCACGCGTCATTTCACTTTTGCAGATTTAAGTTAAGTTTTTTTGTAGGCGTTTAATTTGTTTGAAAAATTATGCAATTCATAATTTTTTTGGAATCCATTACCTGATAACTGCATATGGAATTGTATTTAACGTGTCATAAAGATATTCAGAGCTTAGGATTCGTCTTCTATTACGAAAAGAGTATTCCTGTGATTACTTTACGTTGCTCCCACTGGCTGGGATAGTTTATCATAATTTTCCAGTAGACCTTTCGCGAAAATTCTACTTCTATTCAGATTATCGTATAGTCTGTAAGATTTGAGGTTTTCACAGCGTTGAGTATGAAGATTCCTGTCTTCTGAGCTGTTGCTCTGTGTAGTCTGGTAGATGTTTACCGACGTTTCAGAGGTTATACTGCCTCCGTCATCAGGGCGATGATTCATCGGCAGCATGACCTCTGAAACGTTGGTTAACATCGACCAGACTACACAGCGCAATAGCCCAGAAGACAGGAATCTTCATAACGTATACTCTGTTATAAGCGATTGTCCCAGATAAATCTTAAGGAGATTAATTTTCAGTCTATATTCGACCGCCATGACTAACAATAAAAATTCGCAGTCTTCATTTCCGCTGGCCCCAGTGTATAATTACTTTGTTTATTTGTGAATTTTACTTTTCAGTTCTCCTTAAATCATAAATAAGTCGTCCTCTAACCTGATGAAAATATAAAAATAACATAATTATATTTATGATAGTGTTCTGCACTCTTGATTTCTTTCAATTAGGACAGTCAGGTCATAATAAAAACTTCCCTCACATTTTAAATCTCGACGGCCAGTCAGCTGTCTGCAGTTACGATTGATTCATTGCTCAAAATAAAACATATAATTTATCTCTCCATTACGTCATCCAACACCGGTGCAGACTGCTAGGGGAAACAAAAGATATGCAGAGAGCAAATCTCGTGGTCAACCGAGGAACAAGCCTTCGTTGTTGCCCGTACAAAGAGACAGGCTGATCCCATTCTTAGTCTTGAGAATTGCCTCCCTAAGATACACCTTGATATTACCCTCCCATCCTTTCTTGGTCTGCCCAGTGAACGTTTTCCAGAAGGATTTCACACCAAAACTCTGGACTCACCACTTGCCTCCACCATTCGTGCTGCATATCCAGCCCATCGGAGCTTCGTAGATTTCACTATCCTGATTATGCTAGGTGACTCGTACAATTCACGCAGCTCCTCGTTACGAAAAATTCTAAATTCCCCACGTATTTCATCCCTCCCAGGTCTAAATATCCTCCTCAGCACCGTTTTCAAACATTTGTAATCTACGTTCTTCCTTCAAAGTAAGAGACCATGTTTCAAAACCATACAAGACAACAGGCAAAATTATTGTTTTATATTTCCCGATCTTTAGTGTTGTGGTTACTAAACGGAATGAAAACAGTTTTTGAACTGGATAAATTCAAGCGTTCCCCGAATGTATTCTACTCTTAACTTCTTCAAGGACCTCATTTCTATTTGTTATTGTTGTTCCCAGATACTTACATTTTGAAACATTTTCAAATGACGTGTTACTTTTAATTATGTTCCGCCATTGCTACTGAAGTTGATCCCTTATTACGCCCATTTATTTAGTTTAATCTACATTTACCTCTAGACTTATTTCCTTGCTAGCCTCTAGGACACTTTCTGTATTCTTGGTTATGGTACCCACACAACATCCCCCAGCAAATTGACCATCAGCATAGGCAAGTACCTGGAGCAGACCATTCCTGAATCCCTCTGACATTCTTGATGACGTGTTCTAGTGAAGAATTAAGAAGAATTTTGGACAAAGCATCTCATTTAACCAAAATAATGTATCAGATCAATAATACTTACACGGTGTCCCACAAGTCCCGCAAACCGAAGTTCGTCATTACAAAAAAAGTTTAAATTGTCCTGCACATTTTGTCTTTAGTATCGCGAAAACGGTTAACGAGCTAAAAAGTGGTTGCCCGCATCATTACGAAGCCGCACGTAATATTCCACTTTATCTTCTTCACACGACTGCGTTCGCAAATAATTTTGAGTAATAACAACACTTCGTGCTCCTTGGATTCCTACCACACTAACACAATATTTAATACGTAATCCTCGGGTTGAGGTACTTTCGGGACATACTGTATGTATGATGAAAGTGCCATAATTGTAAAATTGGTACATTGGTCGTATGTTTGTTTTCATTGTAATGAAGGGTTTACTGCACAAACATTACCAGCCAGAACATTCAAGTTTACTCGGGGCTCTATTTAGTTTTTTGTTAAATCCTATAAAAATAATATTCTACTAAATAACGCAAGCATTACACATAATATATTTAATTTCATATATATTTTACCAAGGTATAAGAATAACTACAATTTAAAGATGTTAAAGATAAGTTAGTGATAAAATTTAAAAAATTTCGTGGCTTATCACATTGTCTCATGTACCACAGAAATGCCCTTATTTTGCAGAACCAAAACGTGTATTTCTCTTATGTGTCGGTAAAAATAGCTTCGTCACTTCACCTTCGTAATTTACCATTGACCCATTAGTAATTAATGTTACTGGGAAGCTCCTATTTGCAGGCGGTACACAATTCAAATCTCCGAATTCAAACAATCTTCCTATACACACGTCTTCATAAATCACTGACAAATTTGTTGACATGACTTCAGCTGCTCGACTGTTCAGAACCGATCCATCCAAGTGATTCTTCAGAAATTTCTTCCACTTAGCGACACATGTAAAAGCGATACATGGAAAATTCCTTTTCGATAAAAGTGTGCCTTGTCGTGTTTTTGCACTACGCCCTTCAATTTGTTAGGTCATATTTAGATTTAGTAAACCATTCATTTCCCCCTCTCATATCTTTATTTCCTCCTACAATGTTGTAAATACGATTTCATTGGCTATGTTTGTTTTTTATTGAAATTTGTTCTTTTCTGATATAATGGGGGGGCTAAATTCTTCGTTTCCCTTCGTTATTTAATTTGTTTACAAATTCTGAGGTGGGTCTTGCAATTTGTGTATCCGCTGTGTGTGCATGCATGTATTATGTATGTATATATGTATTATGTATGAATGTATTTACGCATGTATTATGTATGTATGCATTTAATATGCATGTATTATGCTGTTTGCTAGGACATGAGCTATGGCCTTGAGATGTGCAGTGCATTTCCACCCCGAACAGTGGATGGGGTGAACTCAGAGCTCAGTTGCAAGGCAGAAGCGACCGAGTTCACTTCGTGTGGTAAATTCCATTTCAAAAACATTGACCCATTTTTAATAGGCATTTCATATTCATCGCTGTTTCTACTCAGCACGAACAGAATGCAAAGCGTGGGCAGAGGTGTAAAGAAAATAGGGGGACGTAAAGTAATACACAGCCAAAGTAGAGAAATGGTGATAAGTGTTTACAGTTTTATGAAGAAAGAAGCGGACAGCGGCAATGTGATTAACGTTAATCAAATACAAAATCGTGTTTCTGAAGCTACTGGTGTGTCCATAAGTACTCTGAAACGCATTCTGAAAGAGTACGAACATAATAAACGAGTGGGAAAAGAATTCAGCACACCTCACAAGAAACGGCCAAGAAGGAAAATTAAAACAGATGTAGATGATTTTGACAAGTGTGTAATTCGAAGAACGATTAACGAATTTCACACTACACAAGGCGAGCGTCCTACTTTAAAATCGTTGTTGGCAGTAATTAAGAAAAAGATTAACTTCAGTGGCGGGAAGTGGGCTCTTTGGAAAATAATTAGAAATTTAGGCTTCAGGTGGAGGAAATCGGAAAGTAATAGGAAAGTTCTCATCGAAAAGGATGATATTCGTGCAGCAAGACTGTCTTATTTGAGAAATATAAGTCGTTACAGAAATGAGGGGCGACCTATTATCTACATGGACGAAACGTACATTCACTCCTCACACACGAAAGGACATGCCTGGGGTGATGGTACAAATGCAGGTCTACTTGCACCCGTCTCCAAACGACAGCGAGTCATCATCGTACACGCTGGCAATGAAAATGGCTTCATTCCAAATGCTTTGTTAATGTTTAAATCGGGGACAATATCTGGAGATTATCATCATGATATGAATTTTGACAACTATGAAAGATGGCTCAAAACGAAGTTAATTCCAAACCTTCCACCAAATTCGGTATTAGTAGTGGACAATGTAGCTTACCATAACGTACAACTTAATCCGGCTCCAACTTCTTCATCTCGAAAAAGTGCTATGATCGACTGGCTTTCAGATCGTAGCATTCCTTTCAGTGACGGAATGTGTAAGCCCGAATTGTATTCTCTAATTAAACTGCGTAAGCCACGATTCAAAACATTCAAAATTGACGCTCTACTGTCTGAACATTGCCACTCTGCCCTTCGCTTGCCGCCATATCAACCAGATCTGAATCCGATTGAACTGATATGGGGATTGGTCAAAGAATATGTCGCCAGAAAGAATGTCAGTTTCCGTCTAGATGATGCTATGAAACTAGCTGAGGAAAAGTTTAGTAGCATCACAAAGGAAGAATGGACCTCGAGGTGCAACAAATCCCGTCAGTGCGAACAGAATTACTTGCGGTTGGAACCTGTTCTTGACGACATTTCGGAACAAATTACAGTTAATTTACAAGATGGCAGTGATACCAACAGTTGTAGCAATAGTGAGGAAAACGAGAGGGAGGAAGAAGATGCAGAAGAAGATGATGGGGAATTAAGTGGAATAGAAGCTTTGTAAAATATCTTCAGCCGCTGTAAGTAATTCAGTCTGCATTGATGTTTTTGTGTTCAGTAGTACAGAGAAAGGTGTTCTCCTCCGTTCCCCACTATCACTAGGAGACAGCGTCAGTACCCTCTTACGCGCATATCCACAGCTCATGTCTGAGCGAAGGACTAATATGTATGCATGTATTATGTATGTATGCATGTATTATGTATGAATGTTTGTATGTATGCATTGTGTATGAATGTGTGTTTGTGTGTATGTATGTATGTATGCATGTGTTATGTATTTATGCATGTATTATGTATGTATGCATGTATTATGTATGTATGCATGTATTATGTATGTATGCATGTATTATGTATGTATGCATGTATTATGTATTTATGCATGTATTATATATGTATGCATGTATTATGTATGAATGTTTGTATGTATGCATTGTGTATGAATGTGTGTGTGTATGTATGCATGTATTATGTATTTATGCATGTATTATGTATGTATGCATGAATTATGTATGTGTGCATGTATTATGTATGTATGCATGTATTATGTATGTATGCATGTATTATGTATGTATGCATGTATTATGTATGAATGTTTGTATGTATGCATTGTGTATGAATGTGTGTGTGTATGTATGTATGTATGTATGAATGTATGTATGTATGTATGCATGCATTATGTATGTATGCATGTATTATGTATGTATGCATGTATTATGTATGAATGTTTGTATGTATGTATATATGAATGTATGTTTGTTTGTATGTATGCACGTTTGTTTATATGTATTCCTTTTATTATGTCTTATATCATGATGTACAGGGTTTTCCAACATTGTCATTATTACCCTCTTCTCATAGAAATTCTTGCGTAGATTTTGTATTTCACAGACTGTAAAATATATGACTGAGGTTATAGTGAAAAGTTGTTAGCCTAACGCCCAACCCCAACCCGGAGGACCACCCTTTGTCGGCTGTCGGCAATTGCTTGTTCAATGTATTCTCTGCTCATAGGTTTTTTAATATTGGTTAGATTTTAAACAAATAATATTATTTTTTTAAATTTGCATAATTATTTATGTTGTGTTTTAAAACGAATTGATTCATTAAACATTTAACCAATAAGATTCCTCATTTTTTGGGTAATTTCTATTCATAAAGTTTGTTTAGTGTTCATTCGTTAATAACATTTGTTCCTTACATTTGCCTGGTTCGTATTTACTGTGTTCGTTTAATGCTACTTAATTTAATTAAATATCTTATTTAAATTAGCGTCACTCTTTTCCAGTTCCCGCTTTAATTTTATAACTATGTAATCAGGGCCACTTTAACCAGTGGTAAAATTGGGCAGCTGCACATGGTCCTTTAATTTTATGGGCCCCATCCGCCCGCCCGACCGACGGTACCGCGTTCTTAAATTTGCCCAAAGTTTTTCCAAATTTCTCTAGAAACGTTTTTTGGGACGCGTGTGCAGTAAGTCTGATGATACTAGCATTCTTGCGGCAAAATTTTTTTCGATTCTGTGCTGTTTGGAGCGGGGAGCGCTATCAAAATAGCACACATATTAAACAGTTAGTTCACTTGTTCTTTGGATTCACCTATTTGGGCTGTTGAAACACACAGGACGTTCAAAACGTTTCTTTACCCGTGGGTAATCTTGGCATATCACACTTTAGCTTGAATGTATAAAATTTTTACATAATCCTTTTATCCTTTCCTATTCATTCAGTTTTTGTTAATATAAATACATTTTGTGAAAACCAAGATACTTTATAGATTAAGATTTCTAAATCTCTCAGTAGCGTAAATTTGCTGTGAATCCTACCTATTTTTAAGAAATGGGACAGTGGACCCCAAGATCATGTTTTTCCATAGCCTCACCACTGCCTTAAAGTGGCCCTGTATGGAAGGCGTGATAATTGTTCATAATGGTTCCATCTTTCGCATTTTATAATTGTAGTCTGAGCATGTAATAAAATATGTTTGTTCCTTCATGTGAATGAATCTGATGTCTTAACTTGTATGTGTAATTACTCTCAAACTTTGTTTTCTTTTTTATCGTTTGAGTTTTACATTTTATTTTCATTTTTACTCATTTAGGAATAACTTTGTAGGAGCTGAGGTTTTCACGGCAGTGATTCTGAAGATGGCCGTCATCTGGGTTGTTGCACCGTGTAGCCCTGTAGAAGTTTATCGTCATTTCGGGTGTGATTGCCGCCTCCATCATCAAGGCTATCGCCCTGATGGCGGAAGACAGGGACCTCTGAAACATCGATTACCTTCTAGCAGACTACACAGTGCAACAGCCAAGAAGATAGCCATCTTTGGGCACATTTTGTGAAGAAATGTTTTGTTGAATTATGCAGAGTGAATGTCGAGTGTCTTCGAATTCCTTATGTTATGCAGTCCCACACAACACTTGTTTATCAGTGTTTGTTTATCACGCGTTCTTTGCGCAGAGTGCATTATCAGTTGGCTATATCTGTCCGTCAGTCCAATCAATTCAACCCAAGAACCACTGGATGCATCTGGATGAAAGTTGTGCCACTCCACACAATTGGGATTTAATAAATCTTTCTAAATGTAGGCTGAAAAGAACGCATGAGGATATTTTGTGTATTCCTGTACGGAATAAAATTTCCGAGCTTCTTTTTAACTACAGCAGGACTCCACCCCTCCATTTATTTCTTCATTTTCTTTCCTTCGCGTTATATGTCATTATATATAATCGTTTTTAAACTTGACTGTACTGCATTACAATGTTTCCACAAATCCTTTCAATATTCAAACAAGAAAGTGGTTTAGTTTAATATATTTTCAATTCAATTCATTTATATATTTTGCTCAACTGCACAATAAAAATTTGAAGGCGCTAAACATTCATTCTAACAGATACTGCACTGCACTGAATTCTAACATAAATGCAACACTTTATGTATTATTTAAAAACTGTTAAATATAAAGCCTTAAATCTAAATAGACTTGTTCCTTGTCATGCATTTATTTTTATTTTTAACTATATAACTGTCGTATAATATTTATAAACGTCTCCAAATAAAAATATTTGTCTTTTCCATACCAATTGACACTGTATTTCAAAACTTATGTGTTATTTATTTTTCACAGTCTCGTTATAGACACGCCATGGCTCAGACAATTATTCGCCGTCCTTTCACCACGAAGGCTCGGGTTGGCCCCTGAGTTAGTCCACGAGAATTTGTGGTGGACAAAGTGGCACTGAAATATTTCTCTCTCTGATTCCTAAGGTTTTCCCCTGTCCATGTCATTCCACCGCTGCTCCATTTTCGTTCATGTATCATCTGGTCGAGGGGGGCAATGGACCCGTAATGGTCCAGTTCCACACAGAAATTCTCTCACCCAATTGTAGCAATCACAAAATATCTTCATGTACGGTGCAATGCATGTATTAGGGTAATTGTTATTTTTACTGTAAAGTGTAAATAACCGGTGATTATATAAAATTCTTAAAAAAAAATGCTATTAAATTTGGGTAACAGCCGCTCATAATTAACTGTTAAATTATATCGTAGGATATATATATATATCATTACATTCACTAATCAATAATAATTCTTGCTATCTTGAAGTACATCTCTATTACACGTAGGGAAACTTTGTTTCTACTGCGCGTTTGATGACATGTCTTTCATACAATGTCTCTGTGGAACTTGAACCGCTAACTCTCCATCTTTCATATGACGAATAAATTAATATGGAGGAGTGGTGGAATTGTACCGACAGGGTAAAAGCAAAGAACTCTGAAAGAAACCCGTCTTAGCGCCATTTTGTCCGCCCAAATTCCACATGGACTGCCCTGGGTGTGAACACGAGCCTCCACGGTAAGAATCCCACCTTTAGCCCTAACCACCTCAGCTATGACGCGGCTAACGCAGGTGTTTACTTGTGGAAGTCACTGTGGGCTATGTTTCTCGTAGTTTCTACGTCTAATATTTCTGTGATGTAACTGTATTGTTTGATTAGATGTTGTATTTTGTAATAAATGATTTAGAAAAAACATTTTTTCTTTTATTTCAAGTTTCGATTAGACAAGGTGAATACAGCCCCAGTTCTGGTTAAGGTCGTAAACAGTTGTATTTTCGACAACTAGAAGGATTCCCAGAATGTATATTTTAATATATATATAGTGTGTCTATGTACATACATATTTATTATTTGGGGTCTACAAAAAGGTTTTCGAGCAAATTAAATTTTGGTCCGTATCGCTTTGGTTAGTTTATTATATTATTTTAGTCGAAGATAAATTACACTAAAACTTCTCAAAAACATTTGATTCCAACAAATTCAATATATAAGATACAGTTCAAGTATATAATTAATTTGGAACATTATCCTATGTAAATCATAATAAAAATATATTGTGTGCATTTTCAAATTTACACGGCAAATAAATGCACTAAAATCCAATCAGGCTATTAGCTGCGTCAGAGCTGATTTAAAAATCAGAGTCTACGATGCGTCTTAGTCATCAGAATCGACATTTAGTGGCAGACCATTCTTAAGCCTACGTGTGACATTTCTATCGTAAATTTCTCTCATCAGAAATTACAATTTATTAATTTATATGGTGCATTAAGACCTTTCTATTTATTGATTAAATATGCCGTTTAGGAAATATTTGTCATTCTTTCCAAACCACTGAACATAAAATTATAGAAAACACAAAAGCTCTCAATATTTGCAAAATGTAAAATTCGTGTCATTTTTAAAGTAGGCCCTACCTCAAAGAAAACGTATCTCCTTGCATAGACCAGTCTGTTAATAACATGGAAAAGGTCCCTATTTGCTCTGAGAACCATCTTAAACCCCCCCCCCCCAAAAAAAAAAACAGAATGCATTAAAACGTTGAAGCACTCTGTTGGTCCACAGTTAATGCTACTTCAAAAACAGCTTAAACGCCAAGCCGTTTAAACGTGTGGGGGGGTGTGGTGGTAAAGCGCCACGCATTCTTAAATTTTACATTAGATGGAGGCGAATGGTCAGCTCCAAGTCTGGCCGCTTTATCTAAAAGCAAAAAGCCTCCATTAAACAGGAGGCTAGGAGGGTCTGGCAGCTGTTTGCGACGAAATGTCCTTGTCCGGATTTGAACCAAGTTCGACCAGCTTATACCCAGTCACTACTGCCCACTCGCCGAGGTGTTGCGCCTCATCACATTTGACGTGTTCGGTTGCTCTGGGAGAAACGCAGAATAAACTGTCTCTTATAACTCCGTATCTCTCGCTTCGTGATAAAGAAAAACGAGATTCAAAATGGACCTCTTCACAAATGCTACTAACTATGTTATTTCTCTTTGAGATGTGGCAACCACGTAGAAAGAAATATTTTGTTACGTGTTCTTTTAACAATTTTAAAAATTAATGTTGAGTGTGCAGAGCAAAAAACTCATTTCTAGGAACTTAAGATAGAAGAACAGCATAAGATCATTTTATTGTAATTCGAATTACAGATTCCACTACCCTCGTAAATAAATTAAACTTAAACGAGTTTATTTGATCTAATTTCTCACAATAAAATGTGCTGTGAAAACCTTAATAAATAAGAAAAATTATGTGAAGCGGCCTTCGTGACTCATGTTGAAAAGTTTGATTCACAGCAATTTCGTCTCGTATTATCTACTTCGATCTCCGCAGAAATTAAGTGAAAGTAGGGTTGTCCAAACTAGAGTCGTCACGCATTTAAGTAATTTCGATGCAAAAATTTCTGCCAGTCGGTATTCCTCTTAGCTTAAGTTTTCCGCTTAACATACTCGAAATAGCAATCCAACATTCCAGCACATTTTCAAAACCACAGGCAGTTCCCACTCTTACGAATGGTTACGCTCCTGGAGGCATTTTGTAAAACGAGTCGTTATTTTCAATAAGTGCAATATTAGCTTCGTTACTGAGGAAATGTTTAAATCTGTGACAAATTCCTTCATAGTCATCCACGCCTTGATCTACCGAACTGCCTCTTCTGAACAACCGTTCCAAAAAAAAAATTATTTAAAATTATTCATGGTCAGGACTTTTACCAACGTCTGTTCTTTAAAACCACGACGTTTCGGAGGCTGGTGTAGTTTTTTACACAAGATTTTAAAACGCAACCAACTCTCCTTAAGTGTTTGAGGTTAGGTTATGTCGTCCTAGAACAATTTGGCTTAAAAATGTTTATCCACTGAAGACACAGCATTCAGACTAACAGACAATGTACTGAAATCTATTAACCACAAAAAAACATATTCTGTATTTTAGCAAAAGCTTTTGACTCTATAAATCATAAAATGTTGTTAACCAAATGACATTTTTATGGCATTCGAGGAATAGCTGAGGAATGGTTCAGGTCCTTTCTAACAGGAAGGAAATAAAGGGTTTAAGTAAAATCACCTAAAAATAATCAGAACCTTTTCTCAAACTGGAGAACAATAAAATATATCAATTTAATTCTATGGCCATTGCTTTTTGTAATATATAAATGGCTTTCCTCCAGCAGCAAATAACATAACAGAACCCATAAGATAACAAAATGCATAACAAATAACTCACCACAACATGTTTCAAGTACTCGCATACAAGAGTAACCAAATTGATGATCGCCTAAATTTGGCAAAACGTTGATTAACCGACAGAGTAAATTCATTTCAATGTAAATTGCATTGGTGTGACAGTGATTTAAAGTCAACTACAGTTTTACAGCACATTACAATCACAGAAGAAAGCATCATCTCTGTATTCCCAAGAAGTTAGAATTTTTTTCTGAGCAACTGATGGAGTGAGAAAGGAGAAAGTCTTTGTTGCCAGCTTAAATTTCTTTACGTCGTGTTTCCAACTGTCTATAGTGGATGGAAGATTATTAAAAGTTTAGTTTCACTATAGTAAATTGATTTCTTTATTAGCTGAGGTTATGTTTGGCATTTGTAGGTTATGTTTGTGTCTGTATCCGTAGATATCTGAGATCATTTGAAACTTTTATGTTATCCACTACAAAATGATTTTAATAACACACAGAATTTGCTGGATAGGGAGAATATTAAATTCCTTAAATAATTCCCTATATGATTTACTCCTTATTACTCTAATGGTTATCTTTTGGATAGTTTTCTGCTGTCTACTGAGTTTCCCCAGAAAATAATGCCATATATATTAATTAAATTTGTTTTGTCAAATATTAATGTGCAAGTTAATTGAAGCATATTAAGTAGTTGCAAGAAAGTAGCATTGACACTCAACTCACTTCACTTCGTCTATTTTCATTTTATAATTAACAATAGAGTAACTTGAGGGGGATTAATCTAAAATAAAAGAATATTCAATTTACAAAAGAATATTGTTAGATCAATTACTGGTGTGAAACCTGAAATTGTATCTGTTTAAGAGGTTAGGGCTCGTCCATTTGAACGCATTCTCATCAGTGAACTTCACAGTTTCACAGTAATTCTGCTGTACACTGCGTCAACACAAGGAATAATAATCGGTTACATAGACCAATTGGTAGCCTCTTATACATTTAGAAGAGCGAATATTATTCTGGCATCAGAATGATCATCAGCTTACCATCAAGTCTCGCAAATCTTATAGATAAGGAGGCACGAATTAAAGTAGCATTAAGGGTTAAAAATGGCTTATGTCAAATGTAATTCTTATTGACTTATTGTGGTTTCACTGCATTATCCACCTTTTACTGGCGTAATGGAAACTTCAAAGCCGGTTGTGTTAGGATGCACCGCTATGATTTCACACTTGACACAGCTGGATTTTACACAAAAAGAAATGTGGTTTCAAGGAACATGTCACCAAAGTATTGCAACTTTTCGAATCCTGTCATAAGACAATTTACGTGTTCATCGCACGTAGTTTGAAGACAAAGACACCGTGAAATCTACAGAAACGAAATGTCTGGAAAGTGTCGTTCCAGTGTAATAATAATTCTCAAATACACGCGCTTATCTAAGTTTATCTGCACATCAGTCCTTACTCGTTTTATACAAATGTCTGACTAGAATCTTCTGACGAAGGGAATTCGTGGCGTTCAACAATTTCTGGGGAATGGCCAATTCTTTCCGAAGCCTCTCCCACTAGATATGTACGATCATAACCTCTTATTTGAAGTCAATTTAGTAACCCCTGTAATTTACTTCGCACTGCAATTAATTAATAAACCTAAATTTATATTATCAGAAAGAAAGTTTTTTAAAGCTATACACTGAACCCATGTTAGATCTTTTATGTATTCATTGTTTAAACACACAGAATTTAATTGTGGGTTTAGAAATATTATCACAAAAACCACGATTATTTCTCTAAACAGCATTAGACAACTCATCTTTACAATGGATACTAGTTCTGTAATCTGTGATGCAGACACACTCCATTTTTAAAAATTATTTTGACAAACTCCGTGCTTAACATGGGTTTAAATAAGAATGCGAACTATAATCATTAAATCCGCAAGTCCACACGACCTTAAAACTCACAAGACCATCAACGACATATTTACTGTCGTCAAAACGTTATATCTCGCAAAGCTCACATTTGGATTTCATATGTCATTTAGATGCATACATAACCTACGATAATTCCAGGTCGTCTTGGAAAGGAGCTCGAAAAATTCTAATTACATACGTACAGGCAGTCAGAGACTATAGATGGCCTACTCTTCTTTAAGACGTTTAAAACAATTGAGTCACTCTGCTCGCTTCAAACTTCTTTGATTGGACAAGCGTTGTGATACGTCAGTCATATTTTTGATTGCAACCTGTGAAAACCGTTAGGATCTTTCACAGCCAATTTCAGATTAAAAACTTTATAATAGTGCGTTTAAGTTAGTTAGTAAGTTTTAAAATAAGTGTTTTAATCTTTAGTTTTGTTAGAACAGTGTTTAGTTTAAAAATTAGTGACTAGTTAATTAGAATAGCAGTGAACATAATGGAACCTGAAGTTGGATGTTATTCAAGTACCGGTATGTAGTTTTCATTTAAATGTATTTATTATATTTTAGTTTATAAACGGTGATAAATACGATTCTGTGTCTTATTGTGTTGAGAGTTACTAGAAATATCAGGCCTTTAAATTGTTGATTACGGTGAAATTATATTAAACATTTTATTACGTAACTGAATTCTATTTCCGACGTTTAGATTGTATGATAATAATAAAATGATTTGGGAAATGGTTCTGACAGATGTTCAAATATGCATTAAGCATGATTTGTGACCAATAATGCACCAGTTATATAATAAATTCTGAGAGAGAATTGTATTAGGCTAAGGTTATGTTTGGCTTCTTCCCTGTGCTTCAATGCCTCACATTAAAGCCGGTCCATATAGGTTTTTAGAACATAACATTATTCATATTGAACTAGGGCTTGCAATAGCGAGGTATTACCTAAAATTACGATGGTCCGGTTTCTTCCTTACATTTACTAATTTGTTATTCACTAATAATCTTATCGTCCGAAGTTACATGATTTAATCTGCTGATAGCACACAAACAAGTCTTCTGCATTTTGTTAGTTTTCGCACTAGCATTGAACAAAATATGGCCAAGGCCTCCAAACACCGTGGCCCAGAGTTGAATGTCTCATAAACAATGTTACTCTTAAAGGTGCCCGTTTTCATTTTGTAGTAGCCGTGTTAGGAACAAACCAGTGGATGAATATTGCCTCTTTAATAACATTTACAAACCCCAGTTTTTTCAGAAGGTCATTGCCACGACACAATCATGTCTGTATTCTGATTATAGTTAAATAAAAAGTTTTCTTACCGTGTATTGCATTTAAAGTTAGGTAAACTCTTTAACCGAATATTCCCATACCGAAGCAGATAGAATCAACAATCGGAATTAGAATAAAACATATTGCGATGCAATTGAGTTTCTGACAGAGATTTATACAACAATGTGCAGTTGAAAATGGTCTGTGTCCTTAAACATTTCGTTTTAATTCTGTTTTACAAGGAATGACTCAGCATTGCCTTTAAACAACAGACTGTAAAGACGTGATGTTTGGTATAGACTTTGACATATTACTCTACTGCGATCACAGTTTTGTCCTTATTATTATTTTTCAATTGTTGCCTTGTAACTTTGTTAAATATACGCGTATTTCACTGGCCTGCCCATATACCTGGCATCTCATCGGAATGGCGCCTAAAATTGTCATTTTTGGGAGTTTGTATTTCTCGTCATTTAAAGCAGATCACCTGTCAGATTGCAAGTGTCACTATCCACTTTAAGCGGAAGACAAAATACAAACGGCCATTGTTAAGCATTCCTTGAGTTCACAGCCGCGAGTTACAAACATAACAATTTCCATCCAGCTGACAAACTATTCTGCATGTGTCGGAGTAGCAAAGTTCAAATGGGCTGTTTATGAATAATTATCTGCAGAAATTAATATTATCATTTGTAGGATTTGAAGTTTTCGCAGTGCTGATTCTGAAGAAAACTGTCTTCTGGGTTGTAGCGCCGTATAATCTGGTAGATGTTTAGCGACGTTTCAGAGGTCCTTGCTGCCCCCATCGCCCTGATCATGGCGGCAGTAAAGACCTCTGAAACGTCGGTAAACTTCTATCAGATTACACGCCGCTACAACCCAGAAAACAGCCATCTTAAAATATTATAATTATTTCACTGCAAGTTCCAGACTTAAAAGAACAGATTTTAGTCTCTCATTTCAGGTTGCACGAAGCTCTTGAAGAGTGACTTCCGTATTTATCACTCAAATGACAATGCACTTTAAGCGGCTAAAAATATAAATAAACACAGCTGTCCTGCAAATTTACAAATATAATAACATAATTAAACTATATAATAACGCCTACGTATGGCAAATATTTTACATACTGCATAAGAGTGGGGTTAGGAAATTGAGAGGTCGGGAAGGACACAGAACTATCTGAGGGGTACTCTTCCCCTTGATTATAATAAACACTGTTTTCAATAGGCGAATTGCGTGATTTAAAATGTAAATTCCAGGCTCAGTAGCCACGCGGTCTGAGGCATGGTTCTCGTTGCTGCGACCGAGGGTTCGAGTCCCACTTGAGGCATGGATGTTTATCCGCGTCCTTTCTCTTCCAGTCTGGTGGATAAAGAGGGCAAGGCGAAACCGCCTTGGTATCTTCGTAAGACTAACCCCGTGGCGCAGGATTGTAGAGTACAAAAACAATAAATTATTTTAATTAAGCCTGTAGATTAAAGACGGGAACTGAGCTAGCTCAGTCAGGACAGTGACTGGACAACCGGGATTCGATCCCTGACAGGGGCAGAGGATTTTTCCTCTAGCCCCTGCGTCCAGACCGGCTCTTTGGCCCACTTACCACCCAGCCTCCTCTCCAATAGATACCGGGTTACTGAGCACTCACCCCCATCTGGTGCCGAGGTTAAGAAAACGTAGGAGCTCTACCTCGTCTCACCCCACCCAAGCGCCTACATGGCGTGCGGCAGGACAACTTTACATTTGTATTGTATATTAGCACATGCCACTAATTATGATATTTGTTACAGGACCTCGACATGTCATCAAAGAAGATTTCGAGATCATCAGACTTCTAGGAAAAGGAGGTAAGTACAACTTCCTGTTAACAGTCGGCCGATTACCCGTGCATTTCTCTGCTTACAAAACACGAACCTGATTTCTGAGTACTTACGAAGCAATGGGGAAAATGGAAGCAGAAGTAGGACAGCATCAGTAGCGTTTTTGTAAGCAAGAAAACTGCAGCTTAACCCTTTCTGGAACAGTCACTCAGTTGAATGTAGAACTCGAATTACTGCAGGAAATTCAGAGCTATTACACAGTTTCAAGTGTTATTGTGTACAAACAACTGGCATCTAACTACAAAATTCATAAACTCAAGTCAAATCTTCATTGATGTTCCCGTAAAATTCTTGCAACAGAATTATAGGATATATTTTCTTATTTAAATAATTTTAATAAATGTTTGAAAATTATAAAAGGTACAGATTTTGTCATCCCTGAACTAAGGCAATCGAAATGCTTTGCCAACATTATCGATCTTTCCCCGGTGGCTCACCACGTTCGTGATTGACTTTTCAGAATAGCAGATTGACAACGGCGAAGTGTTACCAATGCTTAATCGTTACCCTGATATTTTCTTTCATATCCGCTGCATTACGTTATGAATGATTCATGATTGAGTACGAGAGCGTAGATCAAGATCGGCAAATTATTTTCCCCAGCAAAAAATGCATGGAACCACATTGACACTGCCTAACACCACGGATGCTTTTAGAGACTTTTTCTCTAATGCATCTATTAAGTAGGCAGAGAAGAATATCAGCATTTTAGAGCGTCCTTCCTAGCCCATGATCAAGTGCAATGCAACTTAATCGGCAGTGAAATAACAACAAAGCCGTTTCTGTGGCCTATTTTCTCTTCCTAATGTTAACGACATTCTATTGTCGCGTTCTGGTTTACAATGTATCGAAATACCACAACATCGAAATTGATAAACACCAGAGGTAGTTCTTCTTATGCACAATGTACATTTCCTTTTACTTTTAAGAAATCAGAATTAGGTATCTTAAGAATTGTGTAGGCCATATTCTGCCGAACAAAATTCATCTATTTATGAATGCTGGATCATTTACGAAATGATAACATTTATTTGCGGAGACATTTAGAAACGCAGGGTTTCAAACAAGATAGAATTAATCAAATTATGCAGACAGCTCGCGAATGGGTCAAAGACCACTCTCCATGGAGATTCGACACGTAAGCACTTTAACGATAAAAGTTGCAGTCATGAAAACTCACAGACCTAAACGGTATTTCACCTTGTTTCTGTCACCACGCAGGAAACAATATAATCTAGTAATATCCTGAGCACAAGGGCTTCACCTATCGGAGAGAGCTTTAGAGCTTGTTAAAGAGAAGACGAACCACGTATTTATGAATTTTATATTCATCGCGAAGTTTTGGCATTGGAAAAAAAAAAGGGTAGAGTATCATAATTATTTGAAAGGAGACTTTGCTGATACGACAGCCCGTACCTGTACAGATATCAAGATGAAACGTAACTGAGATTCTGTTACAGGGTTTGGCGAAGTTTACATGGCGAAGAAGAAGGATGGAAGCGACGCCGGTAAAATCTACGCCATGAAGAACATCAAGAGCACATCACTGAAGAGAAAAGACATCGAAAACGCGTGGACGGAGCGTCGCGTGTTTGAAAAAACGCGCGACAC
This sequence comes from Zootermopsis nevadensis, assembly GCF_977971745.1. NCBI lineage: Eukaryota > Metazoa > Arthropoda > Insecta > Blattodea > Termopsidae > Zootermopsis > Zootermopsis nevadensis. Next base: position 10,107,858 of record NW_028259154.1, on the reverse strand, counting down.
TCCTTTCTTCGTGCAACTGCACTACGCTTTTCAATCCAAAGAACACCTTCATCTCGTAATGGGTGAGTACATCAAACGAAACATCACCTTAACTAAATGTGTAGGGTCCTCATACGAACCCCGTTTGTCGAATAATCCTTCGCTCTCCTTTAAAATATTTCACTTTTTAGTATTCTGCAGAGCTTGGATTTGTAATTATACAGTTGCCGGATGAAACATACAATACATCAGCATTCAGTAGCCTAAGAGTCCTCACAATAACGCGATCTCGTCTTTATTGTTGCAGATTACGTAGCAGGAAAAGACTTCATCGAACTGCTGGAACAGCGAGGTAGGCTTACGGAGATTGAAACAAGATTCTTCTCCGCCGAAGTTATCCTGGCCCTCCAGCACCTGCACGAGGTAGGCAACCAGCACTCCCACTAAACAGCATAATAAATAGGGCGGGGGTACAACACATGAAAAGTAACTGGCTTACTGATTTCAGGGCTATAGAGTTCTCTTCAAATTCCCTTTATTTTTTCACAGTACATCGAATTCTTTGTAATTTCTGTGAGAAATATCTTGATTCACAACAAATGGTAATTCCTGAATTTAAGCTCGATTCTTCAGAAGAATGCTCCCCGGTTTAGTAAGCAAAGACTTTGGTTAGTTCTGTCATGTCTGATTATTTAGCCGCCAAGTAATTCTCCGTAACCAGAAAAGTTCATTTTACAAATTTCATATCTCTCAATTCAGTATAATAGAACATTCACACTTATTCTTTCTGTAGTTACGTAAGCGAGATTCATAGATACTTACCTGCTGAAACACGAGAATTAGTTAATTAAAATGCACGGCGTGTAATTATGATCGATCTACGAATCCCAATGCCGTATAATCAACTGTAAAGAATACATAAAAATTGTACATATCGAAAATGCAAAATGCGTTTCCTTCTCCCCAATGCTCTTGAGACGTGTTCATTTGTTTTTTCAGATGGGAATAGTTCACCGGGACTTGAAGCCGGAGAACATCCTTCTGGACGCCGCGGGCCATGTAATGCTGACGGATTTCGGTCTGTCGAAGGAGTTTCCGTCTGATCAGGAGGTAAGTTTAGTGCCAACTGCTTTATTCAGTCACTTTAATTCCCTGTGTTGGCTGGAATGTAGAGGATGAGGGGATCTCGCTCCATCAGGGCGTAACTCTTTGAGGGAACTCAGAACAATAAAAATATATATATCTGAAATGTCCGAAATGTGGGCACGCATATTCAGAGAGCACTTCTCTTGTACTTACATTTAACAGGGACATCACAATTTCTCAGATTCTGAGGGTGTCAACTAACAAGCGCAGAATTTATTACCTACAGCATTGCCTGTTGTCTGTAATTTGCTGTTTAAAATTCCACAAATAATTCCACCATTAAGTATCTTATCCACTTGCAAAACATTAAACATCAAGATGCACGGTTTTACCAGGTGTTTTGTATGGCTGTGAAATGCGTGTCTTACTTCGAGCAAGGAAATGCTGGGACCTAGAAAAAACGTGAAACGTCCAGCTCACCGAGTATTCCTAAGGGATAAATTTTCAAAAATACACTGTGCCAGTTAAGTCGGGCGAGAAGCAACGCAAACATATATTTGACGTTGAAAGTTTTTGGAAAGTAAGAGCATGGAAAACCTTGAAAAAGACGGGAAAACTCATTACGTTGGAGAAACATGTTATGACGTCAGAAGATAAACAGAACTGGGTCTGAAGTGCATCCTTGGATGTTAGCAATCCTCAAAGTTTTCTTTCTAGTATCTCAGTTAGGGAATTGTTTCTGTGTCTCATTGCCTGTCACATGTAACTTATTTAAAATCTTGTTTTTATCAACAGGATAAAAGAACATACTCCTGCTGCGGTACTCCAGAATACATGGCCCCCGAAGTAATCCAGAAGAAAGGACACGACATGGTAAGTGTTTTCTTCTATGCATATATCAGCTGCTTATGATTACATAATATATGCATCAGTTACCGAGCGTACATTACAGGAAGCAGAATCCATTTTTTTCTGTTTCTGGAGGGTGCAAAGAAATGGGAGTGGCTGATTAAAGCTCTTATCCTAATTTTAACTGTTGCAGGCAGCTGATTGGTGGAGCCTGGGAGTGCTGATATATGAGATGCTGTCATACTCCAGGCCGTTCGAAGAAATGAACATTCAGGCATTATTTACGTGAGTCTCCTTATTTGCGAAGAGCAATGTTTTTTCAACAAACTCCTCCACAGATTAGTTTGACCCTAACAGAGGACCAGTTGTTATCCGTTTTAATGCCAGTGAAATTCCCGGAGAATCAACTTCATGGAGGAAACCAAAATTCAGGCAGAGATATACCCGAAACAAAAGATTATACAGGGAGTGAATTAAATGTGAGGGACAGGGAAGGAAACGGAAAACAAAGATAAGCATCTCAAGATGTTATTATAGATGAACCTGCAAAACCTATTTCGGTGGCTTAGATTAATGAAGTCATTTACAGGAACAATGAAATACCATCAGGGAACATAATGGCAGATTTACTAATTCGATTCTCTTTTACAGCAAAATTTTGACTCAAGAGCCCGACTTCCCGCCTTTCTTCCCACCACGTGCGTCGAGTATCATCGGAATGTTGCTCATTAGAGATCCGAAATTTCGCCTAGGTGGTGAAGTGGGGGGCGCCGAGGAAATCAAGATCCATCCTTTCTACGCCGTAAGTTGTCTTCCCAAATCTGTTACCATAAAATATTGTACAGAAATGCTTCACTTCTGAACTGTCTTCTTCCTGGACGCAAGAAAGCTAAGTCCCGAAGGACGATCGGATAATTGAGACGACCATAGAAAGAGACGAGGTTAAGGCACCTGACGCCATGTTCTTCTGCCACTTGTTGCATAGCCCCACGTTTGTCTGGTCTCTGTAAGACTTTAAATTTGTTCCGCGGGAAAAATAAACTACTTTCTCTTTTCGCGCGACATTTAACGAAAGAAATCGCTTCGTTATGAGAAATTGGTAACTTCAGTTAAGAAACTAAAGTAGATCTCCGCTCGTGTTTTCGAAGGCAATAAAAAATACTCTACAGAGACGGAGTGCACAAAATGCGATCAGGAAGTGTGACTCATTCCAGAACACGCTGAGTCGGCCGTTGACAAAATGGACGCACGCCCGTAAAAATTGAACGTCGAATAACTGAAGGTCAGACTCTAATGTATTTCTAAGGAAGCAAAGTGTAGTTTCAATGTTTCTAGAAGTTGCTACTGTTTCAAAACTTCAGTAAATAAATAAAAAGTGCGGTCTAAATTCCCAGCAGGAGGCAATCCTTAACGTAGGGAAATTGCCAAGGGCCCCTTGCATCCAAATTGCGACGTACGAAATATTTCGAGCTCAGTGACATATTGAGGGCCCCAAGAGACAGACAACCCAAAGAAAATTGATTGTAATCCAGGAACAAACCGTAATATAAAAGTTTCACGAAACCTGATCTCAAATTTCTTTCACGTACGAATCTTAAGGACACGACTAGACATCTTAAAACTTTCCTCCCAGTAAATGCGACGTTACAAAACACTTAAAAAGGTCTCAACAATTTACATCAACGCAGAAGACTTAATTTCGTAATCCCTGCAATTATAACAAACTGAGGTGTTCTCTTGTCTGCTTTGCCAGAATTCTTCACTCTGTTATGCTTGTGTTTTGTCTACAGACCATCGACTGGGATGAACTGAGAGCGAAGAAGATATCACCACCCTTCCTCCCACATCTCGACGATATCATCAGCGTCGATGAAAACCAGTTCGGTGTGGCGTCTGACCCTCGGTCAGCGGGCACTTGGCGTCCAAGGAGCGACGACCCTTTCAAGGTGAGAACACGTAATTTTCCTACTTTTATTGCGTGTCGCATCAGAACAAGGCTAATTTCTGGCCCTTTTAGAACACGTGTTGGAAGCCGAGGGTCACGTTCCCTTCGAGGTGTTACAGTCAGTAATAATTTTATTCTGGTGATTAGGCCTTGACCGATATTTGTGCACCGTAAATCTGGTTTGACAGACAGATTTTTTATTTTTATGGGCTTACTCTCTGTTTTACAGTGAAGATACGATTTTATCAATTTCTTTCCAAATACACATTTTTCTGATCTTACAAACGCCGCAGTAAAGACGTTCCAACACAAAAGAATTTTGCTTAAATGTGACTTTTCTAATTTCTATTGCAGAACTTCTCATTTGTGTCGCCATCCTTGGACGAGACCTCCCTGGAGCGTGCAACCACAGTAAGTGTTAACACTTAACATACATTAGTTTCTCAGTACAATTTACGCATTGCAAGTTACAAAGTTAAGTAAAAATCCTCTCTATTTTTGTCTCACATGACAAATGATGTTTTATTACTCATCTTTCAAACATATTCTAGAAAATAATCAATTATTAGATAAGCAGTCGTAGGCTCTGACAATATTTACCATTTTCAGGCTCTGCAAGAAAGAGTTGTTTTGCTGTGTCGCTTGAATGTCGCAATAATATTAAAAATGTTAGATTAATAAATTAAGACCACAGACACATCTCGGTCGTATCCGGCAACCTGGAACTTACTCCAAAAAGCTGTACTCATCAGATGTCGAGCAGCTCACCCGAAGTTATATTACGTATTGTCGTAAACAAGAATAAACAAATCGATCTAAAATGACCATAAAACAGCTGTTTTGCCCCACGTGTTCCTTTTTTGTCTTCTGCTATATTTTCTTATTTGAAATTCGCTTGTGGTCGTTGTTAAGTATTTGGCCAGTGTTCGCACTGAAGCAACTCTCGGTTGCTGACTTCGTCGGTAAATCTTCTTTCATCCTGACGAGGGTGGAATGGCCTCAAGGTTGAAAATGTCTCTAGTCGCGCGACTTAACAGCAGGTGGCATCGAAGTCTAATTGAGTCTGAAATGGTGCAAAGGGGCAGTTCTGTTGAGTGCGTAATTCTAACTGCAAAAACAGTTGCCTCGAACTTGGGTTTTGCTGCAAAGAATCACTAAGAAGGGCGAATGTTGAACAAACTACTACAAGCAACTGATTCCTGTTTTCGTGTCAACAGATTGAGTATCCAACAGCGCAGGTGTCGAGTGCCCCATTGGCTTCCTCACCCGAGCTCATCCCTGCATCCACCAATCAAGGACCAGGTGAGATATCTTATTTAATTTCAGAACTAAGCGACTAACTTGCATCGAGTTCCCCAACACTTGCAAAATATCAGATGTGCCCAGACAGTGGAACTCGGTCCGTGTCGATGTCGGTCTTTTAGTTTGTAATGCCACCCGCATTGAAGTTTTTCTCAGAGTAGGATTCAAACAAATTTTGTATGGAGATTCAACAGAAAACTGCAGGAAAATTAGGATTTTAATACGGAACTTCTGTAGAATGTTACAATACCGTCGTACAGAACACGCATGTCTGATCTGAGTACCTGCACCCAAAAATGCTTCGACTGCATAAGACAACTGCTCACTGAGCAAGTTCACTATATCAACTTCGCACTTTGTGTTTTCTCTGTATCTCTCAGCCTCTGACCTCGAAATTAAACTCAAATAACTGCTTCATCAGCTTGTAAAATTTATTGTTCGAGTTACGTAATTAAATTCAAGTTTCGTGAATTTGTGTATTATATTATATTAAATAAATATAACTTATATACTCGTGAATAAGTATCCCTTTCCAGAGTAAAGGTTTGTTTGTACGCGTTTATAACACTGTATGAGATATCTGGTGCTGTCTTCCATCGCCAGCGCCACGCGTGGTCAAAGTATTCACCACTCCCTCACACACTTCATTAAACTGAATGGTACTAACATTACGAAAGAGAAACCTGAATTATGATAAAAGTTCTTTAGTTTTAATTGTAAAAACATTAAAATATTAGACGCAGTCTTCAAAGAATATTAAACCAGTTGTCAACACAAAATATAATGAGGTGGAATAAAACAAAAATTTTCACACGTTAATGTATTAAGAGTAAGTTTGATTGTCCCATGAACATAAAATGCGATTACGAATTTTTCATTTGCAGACCCTACATGTGACAACGATCACCCTTCCAGCATCCCAGAGACGATTCTGAGGATTGTGATACCATCAGGAGGGGTGGTCACAGAAGATCGGGTTCTGCAGACAACAACGCATCAGGCGGACCCGAGAAAACCACAGAAGAGGAGGCACGTCCTGAGTCCTGAAGACGGCGGAGGGCAACAGAAGAAAATACGTCTGTGAAGAAACATCAAAGGCGAACCTTCTGCGTGGATGCAGCCAGAGCAGATCGGCGAAGAAGAATCATCGTCAGTGCTTCCTGTAGTGGAATGAAACAGCCTGCAGAAACATCGCAGCCACTGATTCTCCATTACAGTAAGCAGCAACTGGCTTTTTCAATGTGTAACTTCGGCTTACTGGAATAAGCAGCGTCATGAAATGTTGGTTTCTGGATGTTTCGGCAAGCACTTGCGTTGTTATCTTCAGGGTAATGTCTTTGGGAAAATTAGGAAGCCTCCTTTTAATACGGCAGTGGGTGGTGGTGGCAGGACTAGAATACCTGAGGAGCAACGACCTATTCAATTAAGAGGAGAGGCACTGCCAGTTTCTTCATGTTTACCCGTTAATCTAGGCAAATTCGTTCGTCCATGATTACAGTATTTCTGACCCCCAAATTCAATTCTTTTTAATTCTTCCACTTTTTCAACGTTACGTACTGTGAGCTATAAGAAGTAGTTAAGAAAGGAAATTTAGCCTCTTAGAAAAACATTTTTTTCGGTGGGGTTCCGTCCCTTAATACAAATCTTCACACTTGAATCTCTAACCCCTTTTAAAAGTGAATTGGAAATTCATTCCACAAGTGCCTATCTTCATGAAAAAATTACAGTAGTGCTGGGCTTAGATTTTCAAATGTCGTTCTGTCAGAGCACCACATAATCTGTAAAACCTAAATTGGGCTGAATTCCAGCAATTTCCCCTTTCAAAAACGACAAGGCGTCGCATTGCAGTCTGCCTTCCACGGTGTTATGTATCCATATCTGAGCTGGAACTATTCCTCGAATGTTCCTCCACTCGGCCCATTACCTAGCAACAAGCAACAGTATCGAAAGACTAAATTGCTTTCTCGTTCCTTTTTCGCTAACATTCCTCCATCTACGCCGACGACCCCTCAATATTTAATAACCAATCTCGCTAAATCTTCTTTTAATCACTAGCCACGGCCTATTTTACTGCTACTGAGAGAAGTAGGCCGCCAGGTCACAGGATTATCCTTGGTATGAGGGTCGTGTATTTCCCACAATGCGCCTTATTCCCTGGCTCTGTGTCATCTTAAATACGGTTTGGATATTTCATAACAACTTCGAAATTACGCCTTTACCCCGGGCTAGCGACCACGTGGCTAGGAAGGGAGGGGACAGGGAAGGTTTCAGCAGCCACTTCATTAGGATGACAGGGACAAATTCGATCTTCTCCGAAACCTTCAACATTGAACACTGCTTATTCTCCGACGAAGTTACACTTGAAATTCAGATTTCTTTTCAGGCCAGAAGACCGAACATCATCCACTGCTTGTTGATCAATTTGCATCTGCATATCTTGTGTTTCCCCAAATACCATCAAGTTGCAATTTTTTACATTTATATGTCCCCAACTCTCCCCTAGAAATAGACTACAAGAAACCAGCCCAACTGTGAGTGAGCTCTTGTCGGTAAATTCACATCTGCATCATTTCTCTCCCATTATTCTTGATTATCGTACATTCACCTTCCCTTAATCCTGTTAAGTTCTTCCTTTGGTTGTCAAATTTTGTAAATCTCTGCAGAGGTCATAAACATTTTGTGTGTTCTGGTATCAAATTTCGGCCGTTTCTCTAATTTAGGATCCGCGTCACAATTTCGTATTTGACCGTCGCATTCGACGTCTACGTTTGCTAACACTTCAAAACGTAATTCATTCATCAAGGCCTACTTATACATTCTTTTTCAGTTTCCAAATTGTGGTCGGCAAGTAACTAATTAAATTCTGTAAACCGTTCGTTTTCTCAGAGAGTAGAATTTGTTAGTGACAGGTTGTCTTACGTAATTTTGGAAGGACGTTGGTGCGACATCATTGTCCTTAATGTTCATGCCCCAACTGAAGACAAAAGCGATGATATCAAGGATAGCTTTTATGAAGAATTGGAATCAGTATTTGATACATTTGGCAAGTATCACATGAAAATTCTGCTAGGAGATTTCAATGCAAAAATTGGGAGGGAGGATATCTTCAAACCCACAATAGGCAGCGAGAGTCTCCATGCACTTAGTAATGATAACGGTGTTAGAGCAGTAACCTTCGCTACGTCAAAAGATTTAATTGTAAAAAGTACAAAATTTCCACACCGTGATGTTCATAAATACACTTGGACTTCCCCAGATGGCAGAACACACAATCAAATAGATCATGTTTTAGTAGATAAGAGAAGGCAGACAAATGTAATTGATGTGAGATCATTCAGAGGAGCAGATTGCGACACTGATCATTATCTGGTGGTAGCAAAATTGAGGGAGCGGCTTTCAGTAAGTAGACGAACTAAACAAAATTTTGACACAGAAAGATTTGATTTGAAAAAATTAAGTGAGGGAGAGGCAAAGGAACAGTATCAAGTTGAAATTTCGAATAGGTTTCAAATTTTAGAGACAAATGAGGATAATGAAAGTGTGGACATCAACAGGGAGTGGGAAAATGTCAGAAACTGCATCAAAATTTCAGCAAAAGAGAAACTAGGATACTACAGGAGAAAGCAAAATAAACCGTGGTTTGATGAAGAATGTTCAAAATTAATAGATCGAAGGAAGCAAACAAAATTTCAATGGTTGCAGAACCCAAACAAAACAAATGCGGATAATCTATGTAACGTGAGACGTGAGGCTAGTAGAACCTTTAGGACTAAGAAAAGGGAATACCTGAAGGGCAAAATTGCTGAACTTGAGACAAATAATAAGGAAAAAAACATCAGAGACCTGTACAGAGGCATTAATAACTTTAAGAAAGGATATCAACCCCAGACTAATTTGGTAAAGGATGATAGTGGCAATTTGCTTGCAGATCCAATAAAAATTGTGAATAGGTGGAAAAATTTCTTTAGCGAGCTCTTAAATGTTCATGATACTGGTGATATTAGACAGATTAAAATGCATACAGCTGAACTGTTGGTGCCAGAACCAGGCTTAGATGAAGTGGAACTAGCCATTGGGAAGTTGAAAAGTTATAAATCTCCAGGAATTGATTAGATTCCGGCCGAATTAATTAAAGCAGGTGGCAAAGGGATGCATATGAGGATCCATAAGCTTATTCAGTTAATTTGGGATAAGGAAGAGATGCCACAACAATGGAAGGAATCCATAATTATTCCTATTCATAAGAAGGGGGACAAGACTGAGTGTGGTAATTACCGAGGAATATCGCTGCTATCAACCTCATACAAAATTCTATCCAACATTCTTTTGACAAGATTAACCCCATATGCGAATGAAACTATTGGGGATCATCAGTGTGGGTTCAGACGAAACAGATCAACGATTGATCAGATCTTTTGCATTCGTCAGATACTAGAGAAAAAATGGGAGTTCGGTGGGACTGTACATCAGTTATTTATAGATTTCAAAAAAGCCTATGACTCTGTGAAGAGAGAAGTGCTATATAATATTCTTATTGAATTTGGTATACCAAAGAAGCTAGTGGGTCTAATAAAAATGTGCTTAAATGAAACCTGCAGCAAAATTCGAGTAGGTAAATATGTATCTGAGACATTCCTCATCAAGAACGGTCTAAAACAAGGAGATGCTTTGTCTCCCTTGCTCTTTAACTTTGCGCTAGAATACGCCATCAGGAAGGTCCAAGGTAGGCAGGAGGGTTTGCAATTGAACGGGACACATCAGCTATTGGCATATGCTGATGATGTTAATTTATTGGGGGACGATATAAATACAATAAAGAGGAACGCAGAAGTTTTACTAGAGGCTAGTAGACAGGTGGGGCTGGAAGTAAATTCAGAAAAAACTAAGTACATGTTAGTATCTCGTCATCAGAAGACAGGCGGGCAAAATTATCTTAGGGTGGCTAATAAATCCTTTGAAAGCGTTACAAAGTTCAAATATTTGGGAACAACAATAACAAATCAAAATGATACTTGTGAGGAAGTTAGGAGGAGACTAAATTCCGGAAATGCTTGCTACTTCTCAGTCCAAAATATTTTGTCTTCCCGTCTGATTTCTAAGAACCTGAAAATTAAAGTATACAAAACAATAATCTTGCCTGTTGTTTTGTATGGGTGCGAAACATGGTCTCTCACTCAGACGGAGGAACACAGATTGCAGGTGTTTGAGAATCGGGTGTTGAGGAGGATATTTGGGCTAAGAGGGAAGATGATGGGGCGTGGAGAAAACTGCACAATGACGAGCTTAAAAATCTGTATTGCTCCCCCAGTATTGTGAGGGTGATTAAGTCGAGAAGAGTGAGATTGGCGGGACATGTAGCGCTCATGGATGGGACAAGAGGTGTGCACCGGGTACAGGTTGGGAAACCTGAAGGGAAGAGACCGCTGGGGAGACCTAGACATAGATGGGAGGATAATCTCAGGCGGGATCTATGGGAGATAGGAGTTGAAGGAAACTGGATTTGGTTGGCCCAGGACAGGGTCCGGTGGAGGGCTTTGGTTAATTCGGTGATGAACCTTCGGGTTCGGTAAGCCATCTAGTTAGTTAGTTAGTTCGTTTTCTCAGCCTTCCGATGTAATTTCCACGCGTCATTTCACGTAGGCAGATTTAAGTTAAGTTTTTTTGTAGGCGTTTAATTTGTTTGAAAAATTATGCAATTCTTAATTTTTTGGAATCCATTCCCTGATAACTGCATATGGAATTGTATTTAACGTGTCATAAAGATATTCAGAGCTTAGGATTCGTCTTCTATTACGAAAAGAGTATTCCTGTGATTACTTTACGTTGCTCCCACTGGCTGGGATAGTGTATCATAATTTTCCAGTAGACCTTTCGCGAAAATTCTACTTCTATTCAGATTATCGTATAGTCTGTAAGATTTGAGGTTTTCACAGCGTTGAGTATGAAGATTCCTCTCTTCTGAGCTGTTGCTCTGTGTAGTCTGGTAGATGTTTACCGACGTTTCAGAGGTTATACTGCCTCCGTCATCAGGGCGATGATTCATCGGCAGCATGACCTCTGAAACGTTGGTTAACATCGACCAGACTACACAGCGCAATAGCCCAGAAGACAGGAATCTTCATATCGTATACTCTGTTATAAGCGATTGTCCCAGATAAATCTTAAGGAGATTAATTTTCAGTCTATATTCGACCGCCATGACTAACAATAAAAATTGCAGTCTTCATTTCCGCGGGCCCCAGTATATAATTACTTTGTTTATTTGTGAATTTTACTTTTCAGTTCTCCTTAAATCATAAATAAGTCGTCCTCTAACCTTATGAAAATATAAAAATAACAATTATTTTTATGATAGTGTTCTGCACTCTTGATTTCTTTCAATTAGGACAGTCAGGTCATAATAAAAACTTCCCTCACATTTTAAATCTCGACGGCCAGTCAGCTGTCTGCAGTTACGATTGATTCATTGCTCAAAATAAAACATATAATTTATCTCTCCATTACGTCATCCAACCCCGGTGCAGACTGCTAGGGGAAACAAAAGATATGCAGAGAGCAAATCTCGTGGTCAACCGAGGAACAAGCCTTCGTTGCTGCCCGTACAAAGAGACAGGCTGATCCCATTCTTAGTCTTGAGAATTGCCTCCCTAAGATACACCTTGATATTACCCTCCCATTCTTTCTTGGTCTGCCCAGTGAACGTTTTTCAGAAGGATTTCACACCATAACTCTGGACTCACCACTTGCCTCCACCATTCTTGCTGCATATCCAGCCCATCGGAGCTTCGTAGATTTCACTATCCTTATTATGCTAGGTGACTCGTACAATTCACGCAGCTCCTCGTTACGAAAAATTCTAAATTCCCCACGTATTTCATCCCTCCCAGGTCTAAATATCCTCCTCAGCACCGTTTTCAAACATTTGTAATCTACGTTCTTCCTTCAAAGTAAGAGACCATGTTTCAAAACCATACAAGACAACAGGCAAAATTATTGTTTTATATTTCCCGATCTTTAGTGTTGTGGTTACTAAACGGAATGAAAACAGTTTTTGAACTGGATAAATTCAAGCCTTCCCCGAATGTATTCTACTCTTAACTTCTTCAAGGACCTCATTTCTATTTGTTATTGTTGTTCCCAGATACTTACATTTTGAAACATTTTCAAATGACGTGTTACTTTTAATTATGTTCCGCCATTGCTACTGAAGTTGATCCCTTATTACGCCCATTTATTTAGTTTAATCTACATTTACCTCTAGACTTATTTCCTTGCTAGCCTCTAGGACACTTTCTGTATTCTTGGTTATGGTACCCACACAACATCCCCCAGCAAATTGACCATCAGCATAGGCAAGTACCTGGAGCAGACCATTCCTGAATCCCTCTGACATTCTTGATGACGTGTTCTAGTGAAGAATTAAGAAGAATTTTGGACAAAGCATCTCATTTAACCAAAATAATGTATCAGATCAATAATACTTACACGGTGTCCCACAAGTCCCGCAAACCGAAGTTCGTCATTACAAAAAAAGTTTAAATTGTCCTGCACATTTTGTCTTTAGTATCGCGAAAACGGTTAACGAGCTAAAAAGTGGTTGCCCGCATCATTACGAAGCCGCACGTAATATTCCACTTTATCTTCTTCACACGACTGCGTTCGCAAATAATTTTGAGTAATAACAACACTTCGTGCTCCTTGGATTCCTACCACACTAACACAATATTTAATACGTAATCCTCGGGTTGAGGTACTTTCGGGACATACTGTATGTATGATGAAAGTGCCATAATTGTAAAATTGGTACATTGGTCGTATGTTTGTTTTCATTGTAATGAAGGGTTTACTGCACAAACATTACCAGCCAGAACATTCAAGTTTACTCGGGGCTTTGTTTATTTTTTGTTAAATCCTATAAAAATAATATTCTAGTAAATAACGCAAACATTACACATAATATATTTAATTTCATATATATTTTACCAAGGTATAAGAATAACTACAATTTAAAGATGTCAAAGATAAGTTAGTGTTAAAATTTGAAAATTATCGTGGCTTATCACATTGTCGCATGTACCACAGAAATGGACTTATTTTGCAGAACCAAAACGTGTATTTCTCTCGTGTGTCGGTAAAAATAGCTTCGTCACTTCACCTTCGTAATTTACCATTGACCCATTAGTAATTAATGTTATTGGGAAGCTCCTATTTGCAGGCGGTACACAATTCAAATCTCCGAATTCAAACAATCTTCCTATACACACGTCTTCTTAAATCACTGACAAATTTGTTGACATGACTTCAGCTGCTCGACTGTTCATAACCGATCCATCAAAGTGATTCTTCAGAAATTTCTTCCACTTAGCGACACATGTAAAAGCGACACATGGAAAATTCCTTTTCGATTAAAGTGTGCCTTGTCGTGTCTTTGCACTACGCCCTTCAATTTGTTAGGACATATTTAGACTTAGTAAACCATTCATTTCCCCCTCTCATATCTTTATTTCCTCCTACAATGTTGTAAATACGATTTCATTGGCTATGTTTGTTTTTATTGAAATTTGTTCTTTTCTGATATAATGGGGGAGCTAAATTCTTCGTTTCCCTTCGTTATTTAATTTGTTTACAAATTCTGAGGTGGGTCTTGCAATTTGTGTATCCGCTGTGTGTGCATGCATGTATTATGTATGTATATATGTATTATGTATGAATGTATTTACGCATGTATTATGTATGTATGCATTTAATATGCATGTATTATGTATAGGCTGTTTGCTAGGACATGAGCTATGGCCTTGAGATGTGCAGTGCATTTCCACCCCGAACAGTGGATGGGGTGAACTCAGAGCTCAGTTGCAAGGCAGAATTGACCGAGTTCACTTCGTGTGGTAAATTCCATTTCAAAAACATTGACCCATTTTTAATAGGCATTTCATATTCATCGCTGTTTCTACTCAGCACGAACAGAATGCAAAGCGTGGGCAGAGGTGTAAAGAAAATAGTGGGACGTAAAGTAATACACAGCCAAAGTAGAGAAATGATGATAAGTGTTTACAGTTTTATGAAGAAAGAAGCGGACAGCGGCAATGTGATTAACGTTAATCAAATACAAAATCGTGTTTCTGAAGCTACTGGTGTGTCCATAAGTACTCTGAAACGCATTCTGAAAGAGTACGAACATAATAAACGAGTGGGAAAAGAATTCAGCACACCTCACAAGAAACGGCCAAGAAGGAAAATTAAAACAGATGTAGATGATTTTGACAAGTGTGTAATTCGAAGAACGATTAACGAATTTCACACTACACAAGGCGAGCGTCCTACTTTAAAATCGTTGTTGGCATTAATTAAGAAAAAGATTAACTTCAGTGGCGGGAAGTGGGCTCTTTGGAAAATAATTAGAAATTTAGGCTTCAGGTGGCGGAAATCAGAAAGTAATAGGAAAGTTCTCATCGAAAAGGATGATATTCGTGCAGCAAGACTGTCTTATTTGAGAAATATAAGTCGTTACAGAAATGAGGGGCGACCTATTATCTACATGGACGAAACGTACATTCACTCCTCACACACGAAAGGACATGCCTGGGGTGATGGTACAAATGCAGGTCTACTTGCACCCGTCTCCAAAGGACAGCGAGTCATCATCGTACACGCTGGCAATGAAAATGGCTTCATTCCAAATGCTTTGTTAATGTTTAAATCGGGGACAAAATCTGGAGATTATCATCATGATATGAATTTTGACAACTATGAAAGATGGCTCAAAACGAAGTTAATTCCAAACCTTCCACCAAATTCGGTATTAGTAGTGGACAATGCAGCTTACCATAACGTACAACTTAATCCGGCTCCAACTTCTTCATCTCGAAAAAGTCCTATGATCGACTGGCTTTCAGATCGTAGCATTCCTTTCAGTGACGGAATGTGTAAGCCCGAATTGTATTCTCTAATTAAACTGCGTAAGCCACGATTCAAAACATTCAAATTTGACGCTCTACTGTCTGAACATGGCCACTCTGCCCTTCGCTTGCCGCCATATCATCCAGATCTGAATCCGATTGAACTGATATGGGGATTGGTCAAAGAATATGTCGCCAGAAAGAATGTCAGTTTCCGTCTAGATGATGCTATGAAACTAGCTGAGGAAAAGTTTAGTAGCATCACAAAGGAAGAATGGACCTCGAGGTGCAACAAATCCCGTCAGTGCGAACAGAATTACTTGCGGTTGGAACCTGTTATTGACGACATTTCGGAACAAATTACAGTTAATTTACAAGATGGCAGTGATACCAACAGTTGTAGCAGTAGTGAGGAAAACGAGAGGGAGGAAGAAGATGCAGAAGAAGATGATGGGGAATTAAGTGGAATAGAAGCTTTGTAAAATATCTTCAGCCGCTGTAAGTAATTCAGTCTGCATTGATGTTTTTGTGTTCGGTAGTACAGAGAAAGGTGTTCTCCTCCGTTCCCCACTATCACTAGGAGACAGCGTCAGTACCCTCCCTTACGCGCATATCCACAGCTCATGTCTGAGAGAACGACTAATATGTATGCATGTATTATGTATGTATGCATGTATTATGTATGAATGTTTGTATGTATGCATTGTGTATGAATGTGTGTGTGTGTGTATGTATGTATGTATGCATGCATGTGTTATGTATTTATGCATGTATTATGTATGTATGCATGAATTATGTATGTATGCATGTATTATGTATGTATGCATGTATTATGTATGTATGCATGTATTATGTATGTATGCATGTATTATGTATGAATGTTTGTATGTATGCATTGTGTATGAATGTGTGTGTGTGTGTATGTATGTATGTATGTATGCATGTATTATGTATTTATGCATGTAATATGTATGTATGCATGAATTATGTATGTATGCATGTATTATGTATGTATGCATGCATTATGTATGTATGCATGTATTATGTATGTATGCATGTATTATGTATGTATGCATGTATTATGTATGAATGTTTGTATGTATGCATTGTGTATGAATGTGTGTGTGTGTATGTATGTATGTATGCATGTATTATGTATGTATGCATGTATTATGTATGTATGTATGTAATATGTACGTATGCATGTATTATGTATGTATGCATGTAATATGCATGTATGCATGTAATATGTATGAATGTTTGTATGTATGTATATATGTATGTATGTTTGTTTGTATGTATGCACGTTTGTTTATATGTATTCCTTTTATTATGTCTTATATCATGATGTGCAGGGTTTTCCAACATTGTCATTATTCCCCTATTCTCATAGAAATTCTTGCGTAGATTTTGTATTTCACAGACTGTAAAATATATGACTGAGGTTATAGTGAAAAGTTGTTAGCCTAACGCCCAACCCCAACCCGGAGGACCACCCTTTGTCGGCTGTCGGCAATTGCTTGTTCAATGTATTCTCTGCTCATAGGTTTTTTAATATTGGTTAGATTTTAAACAAATAATATAATTTTTTTAAATTTGCATAATTATTTATGTTGTGTTTTAAAACGAATTGATTAATTAAACATTTAACCAATAAGATTCCTCATTTTTTGGGTAATTTCTATTCATAAAGTTTGTTTAGTGTTCATTCGTTAATAACATTTGTTCCTTACATTTGCCTGGTTCGTATTTACTGTGTTCGTTTAATGCTACTTAATTTAATTAGATATCTTATTTAAATTAGCGTCACTCTTTTCCAGTTCCCGCTTTAATTTTAAAACTATGTAATCAGGGCCACTTTAACCAGTGGGAAAATTGGACAGCTGCCCACGGTCCTTTAATTTTATGGGCCCCATCCGCCCGCCCGACCGACGGTACCGCGTTCTTAAATTTGCCCAAAGTTTTTCCAAATTTCTCTAGAAACATTTTTGGGACGTGTCAGCAGTAAGTCTGATGATACTAGCATTCTTACGGCAAAATTTTATTCGATTCTGTGCTGTTTGGAGCGGGGAGCGCTATCAAAATAGCACACATATTAAACAGTTAGTTCACTTGTTCTTTGGATTCACCTATTTGGGCTGTTGAAACACAAAGGACGTTCAAAACGTTTCTTTACCCGTGGGTAACTTGGCATTTCACACTTTAGCTTGAATGTATAAAATTTTTACATAATCCTTTTATCCTTTCCTATTCATTCAGTTTTTGTTAATATAAATACATTTTGTGAAAACCAAGATACTTTATAGATTAAGATTTCTAAATCTCTCAGTAGCGTAAATTTGCTGTGAATCCTCCCTATTTTTAAGAAATGGGACAGTGGACCCCAAGATCATGTTTTTCCATAGCCTCACCACTGCCTTAAAGTGGCCCTGTATGGAAGGCGTGATAATTGTTCATAATGGTTCCATCTTTCGCATTTTATAATTGTAGTCTGAGCATGTAATAAAATATGTTTGTTCCTTGATGTGAATGAATCTGATGTCTTAACTTGTATGTGTAATTACTCTCAAACTTTCTTTTCTTTTCTATCGTTTGAGTTTTACATTTTATTTTCATTTTTACTCATTTAGGAATAACTTTGTAGGAGCTGAGGTTTTCACGGCAGTGATTCTGAAGATGGCCGTCTTCTGGGTTGTTGCACCGTGTAGCCCTGTAGAAGTTTATTGTCATTTCGGGTGTGATTGCCGCCTCCATCATCAAGGCTATCGCCCTGATGGCGGAAGACAGGGACCTCTGAAACATCGATTACCTTCTAGCAGACTACACAGTGCAGCAGCCAAGAAGACAGCCATCTTTGGGCACATTTTGTGAAGAAATGTTTTGTTGAATTATGCAGAGTGAATGTCGAGTGTCTTCGAATTCCTTATGTTATGCAGTCCCACACAACACTTGTTTATCAGTGTTTGTTTATCACGCGTTCTTTGCGAAGAGTGCATTATCAGTTGGTTATATCTGTCCGTCAGTCCAATCAATTCAACCCAAGAGCCACTGGATGCATCTGGATGAAAGTTGTGCCACTCCACACAATTGGGATTTAATACCTCTTCCTAAATGTAGGCTGATAAGAACGCATGAGGATATTTTGTGTATTCCTGTACGGAATACAATTTCCGAACTTCTTTTTAACTACAGCAGGACTCCACCCCTCCCTTTATTTCTTCATTTTCTTTCCTTCGCGTTATATGTCATCATATATAATCGTTTTTAAACTTGACTGTACTGCATTACAATGTTTCCACAAATCCTTTAAATATTCAAACAAGAAAGTGGTTTAGTTTAATATATTTTCAATTCAATTCATTTATATATTTTGCTCGACTGCACAATAAAAATTTGAAGGCGCTAAACATTCATTCTAACAGATACTGCACTGCACTGAATTCTAACATAAATGTAACACTTTATATATTTATTTAAAAACTGTTAAATATAAAGCCTTAAATCTAAATAGACTTGTTCCTTTTCATGTATTTATTTTTATTTTTAACTATATAACTGTCGTATAATATTTATAAACGTCTCCAAATAAAAATATTTGTCTTTTCCATACCAATTGACACTGTATTTCAAAACTTCTGTGCTATTTATTTTTCATAGTCTCGTTATAGACACGCCATGGCTCAGCCAATTATTCGCCGTCCTTTCACCACGAAGGCTCGGGTTGGCGCCTGAGGTAGTCCACGAGAATTTGTGGTGGACAAAGTGGCACTGAAATATTTTTCTCTCTGATTCCTAAGGTTTTCCCCTGTCCATGTCATTCCACCATTTTCGTTCATGTATCATCTGGTCGAGGGGGGCAATGGACCCGTAATGGTCCAGTTCCACACAGAAATTCTCTCACCCAATTGTAGCAATCACAAAATACCTTCATGTACGGTGCAATGCATGTATTAGGGTAATTGTTATTTTTACTGTAAAGTGTAAATAACCGGTGATTATATAAAATTCTTTAAAAACTTTTGCTAGTAAGTTTGGGTAAAAGCCGCTCACAATCAACTGTTAAATTATATCATAGGATGTATGTATATCATTATATTCACTAATCTATAATAATTCTTGCTATCTTGAAGTACATCTTTATTACACGTAGGGAAACTTTGTTTCTACTGCGCGTTTGATGACATGTCTTTCATACAATGTCTCTGTGGAACTTGAACCGCCAACTCTCCATCTTTCATATGACGAATAAATTAATATGGAGGAGTGGTGGAATTGTACCGACAGGTTATAAGCAAAGAACTCTGAAAGAATCCCGTCTTAACGCCATTTTGTCCGCCACAAATTCCACATGGACTTCCCTGGGTGTGAACAAGAGACTCCACGGTAAGAATCCCACCTTTAGCCCTAACCACCTGACCTATGACGCGGCTAACGCAGGTGTTTACTTGTGGAAGTCACTGTGTGCTATATTTTTCGTAGTTTTTACGTCTAATATTTCTGTGATGTAACTGTATTGTTTGATTAGATGTTGTATTTTGTAATAAATGATTTAAAAAAAAAAAATTCTTTTATTTCAAGTTTCGATAAGACAAGGTGAATATAGGCCAAGTTCTGGTTAAGGTCGTAAACAGTTGTATTTTAGACAACTAGAAGGATTCCCAGAATGTATATTTTAATATATATATAGTGTGTCTATGTACACACATATTTATTATTTGGGGTCTACAAAAAGGTTTTCGAGCAAATTAAATTTTGGTCCGTATCGCTTTGGTTAGTTTATTTTATTATTTTAGTCGAAGATAAATTACACTGAAACTTCTCAAAAACATTTGATTCCAACAAATTCAATATATAAGACACAGTTCAAGTATATAATTAATTTGGAACATTATCCTATGCGAATCATAATAAAAAAAATAAAAAGAGTATAGATATATATATATATGTGTGTGTGTGCGATTTCAAATTTAAACGGCGAATAAATGCACTGAAATCCAATCAGGCTATTAGCTGCGTCAGAGCCGATTTAAAAATCAGAGTCTACGATGCGTCTTAGTCATCAGAATCGACATTTAGTGGCAGACCTTTCGTAAGCCTACGTGTGACATTTGTATCGTCAATTTCTTTCATCAGAAATTACAATTTATTAATTTATATGGTGCAGTAAGACCTTCTGTTTCTTGATTAAATATGCCGTTTAGGAAATATTTGTCATTCTTTCCAAACCGGTGAACATAAAGTTATAGAAAACACAAAAGCTCTCAATATTTGCAAAATGTAAAATTCGTGTCATTTTTAAAGTAGGCCCTACCCCAAAGAAAACGTATCTCCTTGCATAGACCAGTCTGTTAATAACATGGAAAAGGTCCCTATTTGCTCTGAGAACCAACTTAAACCCCCCCCCCAAAAAAACAGAATGCATTAAAACGTTGAAGCACTCTGTTGGTCCACAGTTAATGCTACTTCAAAAACAGCTTAAACGCCAAGCCGTTTAAACGTGTGGGCGGGTGTGGTGGTAAATCGCCACGCATTCTTAAATTTTACATTAGATGGAGACGAATGGTCAGCTCCAAGTCTGGCCGCTTTATCTAAAAACAAAAAGCCTCCATTAAACAGGAGGCTAGGAGGGTCTGGCAGCTGTTTGCGACGAAATGTCCTTGTCCGGATTTGAACCAAGTTCGACCAACTTATACCCAGTCACTACTGCCCACTCGCCGAGGTGTTGCGCCTCATCACATTTGAAGTGTTCGGTTGCTCTGGGAGAAACGCAGAATAAACTGTCTCTTATAACTCCGTATCTCTCGCTTCGTGATAAAGAAAAACGAGATTCAAAATGGACCTCTTCACAAATGCTACTAACTATGTTATTTCTCTTTGAGATGTGGCAACCACGTGGAAAGAAATATTTTGTTACGTGTTCTTTTAACAATTTTAAAAATTAATGTTGAGTGTGCAGAGCAAAAAACGCATTTCTAGGAACTTAAGATAGAAGAACAGCATAAGATCATTTTATTGTAATTCGAATTACAGATTCCACTACCCTCGTAAATAAATTAAACTTAAACGAGTTTATTTGATCTAATTTTTCACAATAAAATGTGCTGTGAAAACCTTAATAAATAAGAAAAATTATGTGAAGTGGCCTTCGTGACTCATGTTGAAAAGTTTGATTCACAGCAATTTCGTCTCGTATTATCTACTTCGTACTCCGCAGAAAATAAGTGAAAGTAGGGTTGTCCAAACTAGAGTCGTCACGCATTGAAGTAATTTCGATGCAAAAATTTCTGCCAGTTGGTATTCCTCTTAGCTTAAGTTTTCCGCTTAACATACTCGAAATAGCAATCTAACATTCCAGCACATTTTCAAAACCACAGGCAGTTCCCACTCTTACGAATGGTTACGCTCCTGGAGACATTTTGTAAAACGAGTCGCTATTTTCAATAAGTGCAATATTAGCTTCGTTACTGAGTAAATGTTTAAATCTGTGACAAATTCCTTCATAGTCATCCACGCCTGGATCTTCCGAACGGCCTCTTCTGACCAAACTTTCCAAACCAAAATTTATTTAAAATTATTCATGGTCAGGACTTTTACCAACGTCTGTTCTTTAAAACCACGACGTTTCGGAGGCTGGTTCTGTCTCCGAAATGTCGTGGTTTTAAAGAACAAACGAAGGAAATAGTCTTGACATAGAATAATTTTAAGTGTAAATTACCGTCGTCAAAACCCTTTAGAATCAAAAGTTATTTTACACGTTATCTGCTTAAAATAAATGTATAATTTTGGCTTTCGGGTGAGACCCTCATCGAATGTTTGATGTCATCCAACATTTCAGCAGTTGCCGCTGATATCAAATAAGTAAAATAGATGTTCATCTCTCATGGTAAGAGGCAGTACCTGACAACCATGCCAAAAAGGCTAATATTGTGACGTCATATCACAAAAACCATAAGGAACTTGGAGATACCGGTGAAGATAAATGATACAAACCGCAGGAAAAAGATTAGATACAACTAAGTCCCTCAGAATCACAAACCCCCAGTGACGCAAGGGTCGAGGGTGGAACCGATCTTAACGCGCTAACCCACAAACCCACAGTAGTGGTAGGATTCTATCTCGCAATTACAGACTAGCGAGTTTCCTTTATTGCCGCTATTAAGGCTAATAGTTGATAAAATGCGAGACTTTGCAAGCGATAAACACCAAGTACCTTCAACAGGGATGATGGTTAGTTTGGGGATTATCGACGTTTAGCGAACTTTTCGTCTGCTTTATTGTCATTTAGCTTTTCCTCATACTTCATCCGAACTGGCTACTTTAAAACAAAAATTTAAAAGAAGGAAAATATCGCATTTAACTGCCACCGACACAATACATTTTAATCAATTGGGCATTCAAACTAGTATCTTGTAGCAGCAGACTTGTCTTAAGGAGGAAGCCGGGCAGAACCTCTGCTTCGCTGCCAGCAGTAAATTAAAGCGTCCCACTATACGCCATGTAGGCGCTGGGGGGAGAAGTATTATAGCTTCTCATTCTTAACCTCGGCACCAGATAGGGGTGAGTGGTCAGCATCACGCCCCCGGCAGCGCCTTACCCCCGGGAAAGGACCCCGGTACCCATTGGATAGGAGGCTGGGTGGGCAGAGGCTAGAGGAAAAATCCTCTGTCCCCGTCGGGGATCGAACCCCGGTCGCCTCAGCCCTTAGCTAGTCACTATACTGACTGAGCTATCCCGACTCATTCGCTGTCAGCAGTAGGACCCTTAAATTGGGTGGGATCAGTCTCGTAGCAGACGCCGGGGTTTAAGGTGCAGAATGCATCGCCTTCCTTTCGACTACACGCGTCCTGCACTGAACAGATTTATCATCAATATAAATTTCATGGCCTCTTTCTACGCCTCTCTCTCCAAAAGATATCGGATTCCACCCTTCCTACCTTCAATTTACTTTGACACGAAATTTCTTTCCATATTGCTTGTACCATCTTCATCCATTTCTGTTACATTTTTATACGTTATCTTATCCAACCCTTTATCTTTTCAACTTACATATAATATTTATTCTATTTCTTTATCCCCGGCATCTATCATACATTTCGTATCCTCGGACTGTTTTATCTCGAAACATATTTCATGCTCTTGCAATTCAATATCGTCACTGCTTACGAGTGAGTCCTCCATCACCATACAAGTTTCAAGACACCCGAAACTCCAGTGCATCTCGTCCTGACTACTGATTGGTTGATCCCAAAGTTATCAAATATTACGTCACAAAGCAGGTTATTTCCGGAGATCATGTCACACGAAGTGGTGCGTGGGTCATACTGTTGACTGTTCCAATTATAAACACACGTTACAGATCGATGAATACACTGACAAATGATTTTCGCCAAACTTGGTATGAATATCATTCCACTAGGGGTCTTCCCTTATTAGTAAGTTTTACCTTCCAGGAACTTACGACACAAACACTGAGGTTGTGCGAAGTTGTGAGGTCATTCAGTATACATTTTTAAAAGGCTGTGTAGCGAGAGATATTTAATAAGCACCAAGTTTATATTATTAAAATATTCATAAAAATGTAGTAACATAGCAACTATTGCAATTCACCTTTTAATGATGATACGTGGTGTGATATTTTAACCTCATATGTGCAATGTGTATGGTGGTATCTTACAAAAACATGTTAAAAAATACGATTAAGAAAAGTTGAAATTATTCGGAGTTCTGACATGCACAAAACCAACTGACAAATTCTGGGAAACAATTTTTATTCATCCTAAGCACCAAAGCCCATAAATTAACTCTATGTTAAATACTAAGTAACTGGCAATTAAAACATGTGGAATATACACTTATCATTGCTTTACTAAGATCAATTTAAAAAGATAAGGTTTACTTTAATAATATTAAAAAAATCGTTTCGTACCTCCAAGAAAACTTATCGAAATTCGGTTACTAAGATTATTCCGTTAATGCGGTTTGAGGAAAAAATTCTGAGGTATTTATTCTGGTAGAAATAAATAATAAGTACAGGCATACCTCGGATATATTGCGGGTTCGGTTCCAGACCACCGCAATAAAGCGAGTCACACGAATATTTTGGTTTCCCAGTGCATATAAAAGTTATGTTTACACTATTAAGTGTGCAATGGCATTATGTCTTAAAAAACAATGCGAGAATTATCAAAATGTGACACAGAGACACGAAGTGAGCACATGCTTTTGCGAAAATGGCGCCGATAGACTTGCTCGACGCAGTGTTGCCACAAAGCTTCAATTTTTTTAAAAAACGCAATATTAGCGAAGCGAAATAAAACGAGGTATGCCTACATACCTTGGGCAAAATTTAAATCTAATTAACGTTAAAAAAATTACGCAGACACCAATGCGGTATAAAGGCTACGAATCATCAAGTATTCTGTAACCAACTTAGAGACAAATTCGTATTCATCGCCACTGCTGGAGGCTACAGTATTTCCTTTATATGGTATTTTTTTAAATCCCTCAAAGACGAATGAAAAACGAAAAGAAACGAGACCCGAATGAAAGAGAGACCATTTTAATCGCACACAGTCACACGTAGAGACTAATTCCTATTGCTGAGGTGTCTGAGCTAGGCAATACAGAACGTGTGCCATAATATCGATATAGTCCCGCCCAAGCCCCCATTACGCGCATTTATTTCCCAACAGTGGTGCCACCCCTGACCAGCAAATCTCCATCTGCATTTGACGTCACTGCACAATCACGAAGCAGAGCTTGTAACTTCTACCATCAAATCGAAACTCATGCCTAAGAATTTTCCTCAGTCACTCCAGGAGAATGCAAGGATTCGTCAGGAGACTTCATCTTTATCCTTCGTATGGACTGCACAATAGCAGACTATTGTTTATAATCTTCTACAATTACAAGACTGACCACGTATTAAAACCGGACAACAAAGAATAAATATAGTTCTTACTTTAAACGAACAGTGTACATTTATCTAAAAAACGGAACATTATTATTGACGAACCTTTAAAAATTTTATCCGAGCAATTAAATAATGTCACGTTTTCGTTACGTACATTCTGTGGAAGAAACGCAGATATATCAATGTATTTTGACCTACAGGATAAAATAAAATGAATGAATGGATTACAACCGAGTGGTAAAAACAGAAATAGGTTTTTGACTGTTTACGAGAAAGAACAGTCTTTAAGACAACACAGCACATTTCTGGATACACTACAGTAAACTATACATATTCATATCCCTGTTCTACATAAAATAAACCCTATACCTGAAACAGTATCGTTAAACAACCTACCACTGAAGAACTCAGTTCTAGTCCCTTCACGACTAAACTTTTGCATACGGTTTAGTGACGTGGTGCTATCAATTGCCTGCTACACCCACTCGTAGAAAACAATATTTTAGTACTAATTCAGTCAATCAGACGGCTTTTTACAGAAAAAACTAAGGCCACTAACAGATAATTCGAGTCTAAACGTTTTAAACTGAAGGACGCTGACCGAACACTTTCCTTGTTCCATTTTTCCATTTCTGTTCTTCTCTCTTAACCCATTTTCCTTGTATCATAAGGAAGTACGAACGACATAAAATCGTTTTAACCAATTACTTAATTGCTTTCCACAGTAACTATTTTAGGTTATATCGGCATTGAGTACGACCACGATTGTCTTCAGTCCTAGTGCTGTAGTCTGGTAAAGGTTTTTCAACGTTTCAGAGGTCTCTGCTGTCTCCATCATCAGGGAGATGAGGGATTCTGAAACATCCGTGCGATACGTCTAACGCCTAACACGTATGAAGGTAGACAACAGACATGCGTAGAAACTATTAAATATTCGTCTGTTTTAAATAGTTTTATACACAGCAAAGGAACTAATAGGTTATTTATTACAGCTATTAAGCCGTGAGAAGCGTTTATACAAAAAATATCCTAGGCACTTCCCAAAACTTCTTGTATTGCTAATAAACCAGTCAATCTGTCATGTTTACAGTGCCGTGATATGTCGTTTTAAGTAATATTATGGAATTTAGTAACAGTTGGCAGCACGTGCAGGTTATTAATGCAAATTTTATTGATAATTCAATCACCAATTTGATGTCGACAGGCAGAGGGCCTAATATTCTACCATTCATTGTGTGTTAGCTACGACACTATTCCAGATCCACCTGCATTCCATGCATGTTGACGGATCTGAGTCACTTTAAACATTAATTAACAAATATTAAATCTTTCACAATGAATATAATCACGGTTTCTAAAACAGTAGTCACCCTATTCCACGATTCTAGGTCACAGCAAAGTCGCACATCGTTGCAACGGATCCCAGAGGAATGAAGACAGCTCAGAGCTCACAGCGTAGCAAAGCTAGCAACGCTGTACTGTCTACTTCGACCCTCGTCGTAAGGGGGAGTTAAGTCCTTCAGTGACCTTGAAATATGTAATTTAGTGGCGGCTACTCTAAGGCACTGGTCTTTATGAAGACATCAATAGGTCTGCTTCCGCTAACTGCTTTAATCAGTTTAGACCAACTAAACTAATTAAATAGAGTGCCTTCATAAAAATATGACAGTCGCACACTTGTTAAAATAATCTCCTCCAAGGTCCATGATGACGTTCACAAGAGCTTTTCACTGGTCCTTATCCTGTCAGATTAATTCAGTCTAGGTGTTTAAAGTTAATTTTATTATTAACATCTCAGAATTATTATTAACACGTGATTCTCCAAAGCTGTCATCTATCAGGCTTTACGATTAACATTTTGTATGCATTTTGCATCTCCATTTTGGTGCTAAATACTACTGAAATATATAAATTTGTAAGCTCAAAAAATGAACCTCAAAGTTTCGCATTATCCGTGACGCCTACAAAGAAATTCCCAGAAAAATTCATTAGTAAAACAACAACAGACAATTAGATTACATTTCACGTGCTTAGCTTTAACATCAATTAAAAAACTGGAACTTAATTACAGACTTCGCGTGGGCACTATTTTGTTTCACATTTCACAAAACTAAGCTGAATTAAAACGCATTTCAGCACATACATCGTCAAGGTGTACATTAAACTACGTTTTTCGTGCCTTGACTGTATAATTCTTCGGCACGACCACCATATTCATGTCGTCAGTATAATGAAACCTGAAATTGTGAAGTGGAGTTAGCAACGGATGGCATTAACTGCCCGCCACTTTTTATAAAATCCATTAATTTGTTTAAAAGTTATTGACGGATACTCAAGGAAGCATAGAATGTATATAATTAATCGCAGGGGCATTATACTAAAAGCCAGTTTCTCCTCACAATATAATAATCAGGCTTATCCGCTAGCTTCCTTCTTCCTAGTTCGTCATAATGTATGCTGAGATCTCAGCGGATGAATTTTGAGGCAGTCAAGTGCAAATTCGTGTTTCGGCCTCTATGATAATTAAATAAATGTGACACTCAGTTTGCATCTAACTCTTTCTGCATAAAACAAAGGCTAGAGAGACTCGCAAATTAGAGACTACATTACTTATAGTTTAGCTCTGAGCAAAACTCCAGCAAATGGATGCCATCAGACATCTCAAAGGATCGATTCATTGCCTCGTAGAAACACGTACAGAACGTTGTAGCCTGTACCTGAAATGGAGTGAGACGCTACAATTGCGTTAAGGAAAGTGTGAGGTTAAGTCAGAGTAAAGAAACCCCACGAGATGACAAAGAACGGATAAAGAACGCATGCGCTGTGAAGGATACAAGCGTTTGGATTCAGATGTCGCAGCTGACAACTGAAGAACGCGAGGTTATTCCAGCGTTGCCAAAGTGAACTCGAATTTCCGGCTACTCTATGACACGTTGAAGAAGAGATATATCAAGAGGAGTTGGGGTTATTTTATCCAACTCCATTGAGTGATCCCAATAAAAAGAGGGAGACAACATTTTGAGACGGATTAGAACGAATACTGAATGCGCAAAACTCGCGTCACTTGACGTTTATCACGTGACGGATTAACTGGCAACAAAGCGAAGTGGAAGTTACACCCCCCTCTCCCCGGACATTCAGACTGTGTACACTGTAGGTGTGAGGGGGTGAGATTTAACATTCTCTTACAGGCCCACACAACTCTAGATGAAGCAGTTGACAAAATAAAGAAACAGTGTTAAAGCACGCACACTTCTGTAAAGGCCTGAAGCCGAAAATGAAATTTCAAAAGGAATAAAACAGAAATAAACGCGATGAATGTAAAAGGCATATGCAACATGCAAATTGTGATACGATCTACGCGGAATTCGGCGTAGTGAGACCAACTGAAAATTAAATGCTTAGCAAGTGACCGGAAATCATAGCCTTCGTGTGAAAATGTATAAATGTTACTATCGTTCTGATTACCTGAACTTCGCCACACTTTAAAACATTTATATGGCCTTACTTCGGTGTAAGAATGGTCTGAGTCCCAAACGAAAGAAATTTATTTTCAAGGCCAAAAAAAACCTAGCTGACGCTGAGAAAAGTGTCCTCAAAATAGAGTTAGACAAAAAATATGTACAGAAACCACGAGTTCTATATTAACTACTGTTGTGTATATTTCAAATATACACCGCGTTTATGCATTTATTTTCATACGTGGTTTAATACTGACAGCAATTAGTTAAATCGTTTTCCATTTTGTAGTGGCCAAAAGCGATGTTATAATTTTACTTCCTTTAAGATTAAGACTTAAATTACGTGTTTTTCACTTTAAATAGGTTATTTCAAAGAGATTAGTTAAATACTTCTTGAATTTAGATGTGGTTAGTAATTTTACTAAGTTTGATTACGATATGTTATGGTACTTTAGATAATTAGTCAAATGCTCTTTTTATTAGTTACAATTCTCGATTTTAAATGCTGTCTTCTGGGATCTAGCACCGTATAATCTGGTAGATACCGACTGACGTTTCAGAAGACGTTACTGTCTCCATCATCATACTCCTAAGGTGGTTTCAAAGATATTTGTTCAGCAAATACATATAAAAAATATGCATAGAATTATTTTCTCTGTGTTTATCAGAATTCGACATAAAGCCCGTTTATATACGTAATATTAAATTAAAAATTTCTCGTTTGATTCTCAGATGTTTAGCTTTCCTCAGTATCTTCATGTAAGAATAGCAAAATATTACTACAGTTATGAAGTTAACTTTATTTCTTTTTTAGACTCACTCTCTAGAGAATCGTACTCTTGTGAAGTCTAATTACATTACTTAAGAACTTTTCCATGTCATCATGCAAATAAGATTTGAAACGATAACGGAATCCTTCTTGAAGCAACAGTCAGATCTCACGGTTCCTTCAACTAACTTCGTAGCGCTACGTTAAAACAAAATGACATCCACGTGTATTCCTCGCTGTTTAAAATGGCGAGCCCTTCGTGTGTAGTTAGTCTCGTTTCTGCTTCCTACAGGATTACAGTGCACAATTCCACGTTTAATCATAAACTAAGAATTTACTTAACTAGACAGTTACGAACTTCCAGGAACAACAGAACTCACATTGCTTACGTGTCACCACTACAGTGGCGACCACTGGGTATTTGCTGTGGACGAGGAATCATACAATGTGCAATATCACGGCCAGATGTACAAGAATTGTAATTACTGCAGATTGGATAAAGTACGATCACGCATTACCTGTGGTTGTCCGAGAGACGTTACTGTGGCAACCAAAAGTGTGATCTGGGAATTGTGTTACGATGGGATGATATAACACGTTGGTTTCAGTGGTTGCTGGAAAAAGGGACTATCAGCAATGCTGCTGTTACTTGTGCCTATTTCCGTGTGTCGCAATGGTGGGGCATACTTCATCAACGACTACTAACTAATTCTTTTTTTAAACACGCTCTAAAATCGCCAATAAAAATATAATTCCTTCCAATAAATTGTAATAATTAATTTTATTTTTCGCTTTCCATGTTTCAGCTTTATAATAAGTTTCCTAGTCAAAATTCTGCATATATTACTTCTAGTGGTGGTCTAGCGGTTAGAACGCTGGCCTTGTAATCCTGGGGTCTCGGGTTCGATTCCCGGCGGTGCCCGAATTTATAACTTGTCTTGGGCAAAGCCGTGGTCTAGGCAACACGGAGTTTTCCTCCGGGGCATCCCAACAATTACTCCATTCACACTCACACAGAAGAAGGCAATGGCAATACCATTATAACAATTTCAACAAACTGCCTAACCTATCGGTTCAATTCTTTTTTTCCATCTTATCCCGCTCAATAAATATTTAATTTTAAAACGCCGGAATTATTTTATGAAACCCTGTATTTAACTCCGTACCGACAGGCCTGCCAATATCTTAACAATAAACCGCTTTTATCAACTCTGTTAATTATTATTTGTGCTCCATTTAAAGTAAAGTTTAGATCACACCAATAACAAACAAAATTAAAAACACCCAAATATGTTCAGTGCTTACATCAAATTGTATCGAAACCCTTCGTCTATAACACGACCTATCACATACGAACGGACAGACACACTTTCCCATATCATTTTCCTTGACTAACTTACGCTAAAATGCGCCTTTCATCTGCTTCGTGCAACACAGCTACAAGCAACCCTCGGCCCGGTCTTCGCACGTGGCACACGACCTACTTTCAAGAATGAATAAGAATGATTTACTATTCTTCCTCTAGACGTCTAGGTACTACATTACCACAATTTACTAGCTTCCCCATGCCTCTGTTTCCTATCCTATATTCAATTGCTCCTCCAAGACAACGGACTAGCCTCCGTTCCAAAAGATCTTTATATTTTTATCATAACTTTCCAATTTTGTTGACTGTAATGTCTTCCAAAAGTTCTTGTCGACATTGCGTCTACATGTCACAGGCGGTTACTTGACGGTTTCTCACTATGGACGCCCGGCGTCGATCCCAAGGCAGTCTTTGTGGTACAAAATTTGGCAATGGGGCAGGTTTCCTCCGAGATCTTCGGTGTTAACCCTGCAGCACGCTATGAAATCTCAGCAATATCTTCTTCCTCACTTACATTACAAAATTACTTACTATTCCATTTGTTATACTGTAATTTATTAAGATTACTTAGTATCTTGGTCTTCTAAAGGCAAGTAAAGTTTCTTCATACGTCGAAGATTTAATTCGCTCAGTTACTTCAGCCTTAACCACTAAACACAAGGCAAGAAATCTAATTACATCGTCCATCAGTGTCTAGCGCCGCGCAGTTAAATGTGTACACGCAACCGACTCAAGACGGCGCTGATGACTATAAGAAATAGCTCCATTACGAACTTCATGTAGAGCTATGAGCTCGTCATTTGTCTGAGCCATAGCAGGATTATATTCATTCAAGCCCAAACGTTTTCATTGATTTAAATGTAATAGCAAGAAACAGACTGAATATGACCCGTTCTAAGGCTTTTCGTTCTAATTACGAATTGTCGCCATGTTTATATTTAAAATCTACATTAAAATTTATTATTTACAGCACTGAGGATTCTATTTTCAGTTTCTGGATTTATGGCGATAAATAATGGATAAGTAGAGCTTGTAAAATTGTGTGAGGAGTCCATAAATATACCTAAAATATCCTTACGCAATAGTGTTTGAGTGTTAAAAGTTAAAAGAAACTTGCGGATTTACGAAACGTTTAAGTGATCGTTATTTACGGCTATAAGTAGAAATCATAATGTACAGAAACAGATGACTAAACTACGTACTTACAAATTTATGGTTCCTGTTCGCATTTCCACACATCCACAAATGTTTTAAGTAAGTAATAAACCCTACAATTTCTTCACAGAACTTCTATTAATAGCATTGTTCTTGCCTACAAGTAACAACTTCATAGAAACATCCATCCTCAAATTTCTTCACAAGCGTCTCCCTTCATCTACTCGACTTCACGTATATCGCCCATAGCAGCAACCATTAACTTGGTTAGACTTACGGTTCTCATGGCTAACATTATACAGATGACGTCTTCTGAAATGCAAGACAGTGTAGTCTGGTAGGTATTGGATGACGTTTCAGGGTGCAAACCAGACGATGGAATCAGCAAGAACCCTTCAAATGTCATTCAACATCTACCACACTACACAACATCCCAATAGTCAGCCATCTTAATCTTCAACACCTTTTTAATTCAATTCAATTTATTAATTTAAGTGCTTGAAAACAGCCAAAAAGGCCAATAACAGCCAAGCACTAAACCAGAGTACAGGATAAAATATAATAAGTAATTAATTTATTTCAATAATAATAAAAGTAAAACAAACAAATGAAACTAAATATATAAACGTACCATATTAATAACAATAATAATTAGATTCATTTATTGAATCATATTTCACAAATAAATTGGCTAAATACGATACCTAAGTAATATAATTCAATTTAATAATTCTAAATCAAATAAATAATACTAAATAATAATAATAATAATAATAGTTTAATTACTTCGTTAAGTGTTTGTCAACAGCAAAGAGCCTATGACAGGCAAACACTAATACAAATATAGAAATTTGATAAAAAGCAAATAATCTACCTAGGTAAACACTAGTATAAATGTAAAACACTAATAAAATATTAATAACACTATAAATATAATGTTTTTGAAAAGCTTACAAATATTATCCCTTTTCTTCTAGCTTTTACAGATAGACGTTATCTTATTAGGATCACCACGCATAGTATCTGCAGCTAACACCACTATCTGACAACACTTAATTTGGGAGAGCTTATATAGAACACAGGTTTAGGGAAGGTAACAAAGGTAATGCCAAGAAATTCGATTCCTCGCACGGCTGATCTCCAATGCTGCCATCTACGGACAATCTATACTAACTTGCTGGCTGGCTTTCTGAACACGTGAAACCTAAACGACACCGTGAGACCGGTATCTGTTGGCCACTAATAGAATTCAACGACCAACCAAGAGGCAGAGATCGTAGTCAGGGCAAGAGGTGAGGAGAATGGTCACATGACAGACCACAACACAGTGAGCAGATCTCAACAGTTTCGTGTTTCATCTAACGCTAAGCCTACATGTCCAGGGTTATAATAGAATTTCGGTTCACCAATCAGCAGTAACTGTATTCGCCGGACATAAAATCCTTTATGTAGACGTCTGCAAACAATTGATTTCTAGCAGACTTCATATTCGGGAGATCCCGTGTCCAAACGTCGGTCCGGAGTTTTTGTAGTTTTTCTCAGTACCTTCAGGCAAACGTCTAGATAGTACCTTAAATTAGGCCAAGACCGCTTCCTTCCACATCCTTTCCAATTCATTCTTCACTGTAATCCTCTATATAGACTGAGCTAGTGATGAATATAAACAACCGCGAGTTTAAGCGTTTTTGACGTAAATACGTCTATATTTTCGGGTCAGTGTCATTCGACGAAAAGTGGAACGAAAAAGTGTAACTTCATTGTTATGTTACCTTGGAAACGTCAATTGTTTACTCGGCATTGTTGTTACCTAGGAAACATTACAAGGCCGTGGTCTAGGCAACACGGAGTTTTCCTCCGGGGCTTCCCCGGTTTCTCCGTGGCATCCCAACAATTACTCCATTCACACACAGAAGAAGGCAATGGCAAACCACTTCTGGATCATCTGCCAAGAACGTATATGAACAGGCCCCAGTCCGAGAAAAGGATGGAAGGATCCTGTTCATATGGACCTGTCGTCAGACAGAACACTAGATAAATAAGATA
This sequence comes from Zootermopsis nevadensis, assembly GCF_977971745.1. Taxonomy (NCBI): domain Eukaryota; kingdom Metazoa; phylum Arthropoda; class Insecta; order Blattodea; family Termopsidae; genus Zootermopsis; species Zootermopsis nevadensis. Next base: position 10,074,091 of record NW_028259154.1, on the reverse strand, counting down.
TACCTTACATTACATTACATTCAGCTACCACAGACCCATCTTAAGCGTAACTAATTCAAGTTGATTAAGCAAAGTCTTAATCAAACTTATCTCAAATGTAAAACATGTATAAAGCAAATATTTAGAATAAAGCCAATATATGAACTTCCTTTCCGTATAGACGTAGTTACGTCAAATTCTCCGGAACCGTGGTTCCACTGTCACTTTTCTCCAGTCGTTCTCCCTGAACCCAACGTTCAATCCAACGTTCAATGTCGCATATAAAATGCTTTCACTCCGGGTACCAATTTGTCGTTCGTCATCTGTGAAGAAAGCCTTGATTTTTACTCGGCACGGCACAGGAACTACTTTAGTTTCGCCTATGTATTATTACGTATTCGCTCATTACTTATTTAAAATTTACATATTCCAAATATTTACTTCGGACTATTTATGCTGCGATAAATATCGATGAATTCTTAAAACAGTGTACTTCCGTTTTTGTCTCGCAAGTCACAATAATAAGATTACGTCTCTCCATACGCGTGTGCTCACTGGATAGCTTAAAATGTGCCACAACCTATTTCTCCAAGTCTTATCCATTTATTTGTACATAATTACACAAACGCCTCTTATGGTATTAAGTAACAAACGTTGTTATTACAGCACTGTTAAATAATCAACGAACCAGTCTGTCTGTTCAGTATGAAGGTGTACATCAGGCACTTTTAAAGCAAAAGTGTATTAAGGTGATACAAATTTTACTGCTACATAAAGGAATCGTAAATGTGAAGTTGTCGCTGGTGTTTAATTATTCACCACGCCGTGGAAAGCGGAGATATAAATCCACGTATTCTTAACCTCGACAATAGATCGAGTTTAATGATCAGCTTCACGCCCCGGCCGATTTAGCCCCGAAGAAATAACCCGGTGTCCAATTGAGCCAAAAATGTGCGAGCCCCAGAGCCGACCTGTAAATTGTAGCAAAGAGAAAAATTATACACTGCCGGGAGTCGAAACCCGGTCGTCCAACCCCGTAGCCTCATGATTAAACTGCCCGAGGTGTCCCAACTCGTAAAATTAAAGATCGGAAGAAAAAAAATCTTAAACATTGTGATATTAGCGCCTATTCAATTAGGACTAAAGTGGCTGTTTCACATTCAGAGCTTCAAGGGAACGGTAAATATTTTTGAAATTCCCAATATATTTATCTGTTTTAGATTTCTGGAAAGATTATAATTTAATTTGTTATATTCGCGTGGCATATATGAAATCTGGTGTGACGTCACTGCTACTGGTAATTCCTGAAGCTGTGACGTGTTCAAAAAACACAAACACTGCTTGAAATTAGTGTTCAGCACTTGCCACATACATTCGATATACAATTATGTCCGAGGATCGATAGCGCCCGTGTTTTGTTTCTTTTTACTGAAATAATACAACTGTTAATTTATAATGAAAATTGTTTAACCAAAAATAACATTTAACCAATTCCCATCCTTCGTCCAGATTGGCTTAATCTGCACTACTGAAATATACAAATTTATTACTTAAGCATGATAAACTATGAACATGGATTATTTATTTATTTAGTGTTCTGTCTGACGACAGGACCATATGAACAGGATCCTTCCATCCTTTTCTCGGACTGGGACCTGTTCATATACGTTCTTGGCAGATGATCCAGAAGTGGTTTGCCATTGCCTTCTTCTGTGTGTGAATGGAGTAATTGTTGGGATGCCACGGAGAAACCGGGGAAGCCCCCGGAGGAAAACTCCGTGTTGCCTAGACCACGGCCTTGCCAAACACAAGTTATAAATTCGGGCACCGCCGGGAATCGAACCCGAGACCCCAGGATTACAAGGCCAGCGTTCGATCCGCTAGACCACCGTGTCGGTGAACATGGATTACCGTTGTTTAAAATAAGTTATACGGTCTTGTATAACACGTCTTTGTACATCAATTTCTTAACTGACACATTAAATTTAGTAAACTGTGCGAAAGTAAGGCTGAAGTAAATCCGAATTTTAAAAAGGTATCTTTCTTAAAAAGGCATTTTTCCAGTTATTTTTCTCCGCATTGCTGAATAATGACAAAAGAATTTTGAGAGTGGATCCTTTTATGCATTATAGAAACCGCTTAGGGTAATCCTGCAACCGTCGAAAGACAGTGCATGAGGAAGACAATAGGGAGACAATGATTTAAATAAAAATAATAATAGTAGTATATTATTGTTATTTATTGGTTCTACAACTCGGTTTGTGGGTTTTCGCCGTCTCCTTTTCGGAGTTTTCCTTGTCTTTGAAATGTGCAGTTATGAGTAGCGAGTGACCAGCCCACTGACTCTGAATGATACTAGTAGAAATTTAAAATATTTGGCAACAAGATAAAGTAATTGAATCGGTGATTTGCAAAATAACATGAGTCCACAAAACTCATTTCCGAAAAAACTAAAACAAAATCCAGCAAACAAGCTATTTATTTCCCCCCAAAAATAATTGGCAAGTATCTCACTTTTATACTGTTGTAATTCACTAGCAACGCTTGCATTCAGAATTATAAGCAAAGCTAAAAGTTGTTTTATGGACTTATGTTGTTTTCCTCTACTGTAGTAGGTCCGGAAATATACAGAGATATCAAATGATATTAAATGGAAAATCTTATACATAAAGTTTAAATCGTGGGCATTTTTGTGCGTTTATTTGTTTGTTCGCTTATAGCTCGAGAACGGATACATCGATCTGAACCAAACTCGGCAATCTGAATCCTCGAGTTCAGGAAGATAGTGCAGCATGGTCAAACTGTGAGAAAGTCTCCTGCCCTCAGCTCCTCTGCGCAACCCTGACGATATTGCAACAGCTGCTTTACCCACACAAATCAGAGTACTGTACTTACCCCTGCAGCCCGACTACGGCTACCTGCAAGGCCTCTTTGTCCAGTATGCCTCGAGGCAGGGTCTGGAACAAGAAATAGAACCAATAAATACTACCGGCCTATAGGTCACCGTCGAGACTGAATGGTTAGCGCTCGAGATATCCCTAGTGCCTGTCTCGGTTATTTAACGACGCTCTTTCGGCTTCGTACTTTAGGGAGTCAAATTAGATAGAGGTCGCGCGAGTAGTCGTGGCACCTAAATGCGCGATGCGTAAGCCGAGAGAGGGGAGTTCAGTAGTAGTGGGGGTCGCACAGCCTCAGCTGCGGTGACGCGCCGAACTAAACACAGCTAGAGCTACAATCCAACTGAAGCTGACACCCCTCTAGCGCGTGATTCGGACGAGTCCATCTCATACGACCAAAACCTGTCCTTTGCGCAAGTGACAGCACTTCTCGCGCGACCTCTGCCAAGTTGGCTATAACTGGTAAATAAGTACTGAGATTTTAGGTTCTTACGGTGGTGAGGACTATGTTGTGCTGTGTAGCCTAGGTCGTAGGTACTCACGTTTCGGAGAAACATGGTCACCGAATTCAGGTTTAATATGGAAACAATGTGTTTCTCCGAGACGTCTTTATCTATCTACGAGTCTAAAACGGCGTCAAACCGCAGATGGACAACTTCGTAAATTAGGTAAGGTACGTATTTGGAATGATGAAGTATTGCCCCGATATTTGATTGCAAAGAAAACGTAAAATGTCAGCGATTAGCCCTATAGCCGGCAGCTTAGCCCAGACTGGTTCCGAGTACACACTGAATGCAGACCCAGAGAGTTACTACAGTACAGACGTGTTCTCGGCAGGAAAATATCCCAAAGTATCTTAAAACAGAAAGCGACATGTTAATTCAACATTGAAAATTTGTCATAACTGTAACCTTTCCATTCGGCGTTGTTTAACTCATGCAGTTGCAAAAGCGTTGTTAAATTAAAAAAATAAGATCTGTGGCACAGCCATTATTGTATACATAAAAATTATAGGATGTAATCCTAAATGCTTAATTTTGTGGATTTTTGCTGATGACAATACAGTTTGTACCGAATCCCTGAGGCAAATTTAAGGCTGGAGAAACATCATATAGTGAGGACATACATAAATTTTACTATCACTAAACGTTATTAGTGACAATAATTAGGAGAATGTGATTGGAAGGACATGAAGCTCGAAAGGGTGATGAGAAAAGCGTAAAACATTTATATCGTAAATCCTGAGGAAAAGACACGATTTGGAAAATCTATGCGTAGACTGTAAGATAATATTTACTCTTTGAAGCCGAAGCTCGTATAAATAATATTTAAGAATTTAGCCCGAACCACAAAGAAAACAAAACATTCACCATTATAAAAATTAACTGGTTGATGCTGTTTAAAGATATTATTGCTGTTTACTGTGAGGCTCACATAGAACACATAAATCAAAATTCAGTCATTAACTGTTGAAGCACTTGGGTCATTACTGCCTCTGGACATTAAAGAGTTAAGAGTGTTATGATGGGTAACTGATTCATCGGACTCAGGATCTGAGGCCAGTGGCTGACCGTTACTGATTCTCAAGACGTAAAATGGCGTAGTAATCACCACTGTTTCAAAGCTCGCGAAGAGAAAGGTACCGTTCGTGAACCCCGTTCTTCACGTAAGGCCTACAACTTTTTCTTCTAAATTCATTTGTCACTCCTTGTTCTGTCAACTGTTTCCAATGTTGTTTTTGCTACGGCAACAAAAATTAAACTTGTGAACAGTTTGATTAATGATCGCGTTGAACGTAACACACAAGAACATGGTTCTTCACTTCATCATATATTTCCTTCTCTTCTTTTCTCTTCGCCATTTCTTTTTCCTCTCTTCAATTCTGCTCAGTCATTATAAGTATCGTATGTTCTCTTTTGTTTCTCCAGTTCTATTTCTTTATTTACGCATGCCCCTTCACCTACTCTTAGGTCATTATTCTTATATCAAAAGAATCTTTCGTTTCTAAACTTCTCTCCTTATCCTTCCAGCCTCCGTCATTATTTCTTCTCAAAGTTTATCTTCCTCCTCTGCTTGTTACCTATTCTTGTTTTTCTTTTATGTCATGTACTGATTTTATTTTCACAAAATACAAACACTTTTAGTAATAACTTTCTTTTTCCTTATCTCTTCCTTTTATTTTCTTCGTTCCTTTCTTTATTCTGCTTTCCCCTTTTGCTCTTTATTTTCTTCCATTTTCCTCCATTCTATTCTTCATCCCCGATTTCACTGCATCCCGCCCAGCACAACTGTCTGTACGACACCAGCGCCAACTTCTATCATGTGCCAATCTCCGTCTTTTTATCTGACATGGCGCACCTCGCGAGCCGTCGGTCGGTTTTTATCTTTTTTCTTTGTAGTCACGTGCCCCTCAAAAGTTTCCGAACTTTTTTTACACAGATATTTCCCGCTGTTAAACTTTTTTCTGTTACATATTTTTTTGGTGGATCCTTCAAGAACTTCATTTCGTTCTTAGTTTCGTTTGCATGTTAGCCCAGGCAATTTATTCGTATTATATTCTGAATTTTATCATGATCTCATTCCACTTTCTTCCTTTAGAGCTATATACACACATAAAAATACATAATGAGTCAGAGTCCTTGAACAAAATAAAGTTTTAATAAAAAACGAACGGTAAACGCGAACTCATTTTATTTGTATTATTAGATGCACACACTTTACATATCTGCCTATGTAACAAATTAAGTCACATTTGTTTCCATCCATAGTAACTTTTTAATAGCGTCTTCAATTTGTTCAAGAACTTCTGGTCCATGCTTTAATTTTATATTTTATATAGTTTATTTAAAGACGCATCCAATAGCTTATACCATATAACGTAAAATGAGAAGAAGATAGTGCATAATAAATTGAAATGGATGTAGATGGAATCGGCCGTGGCATTTTCCTGAAGAGAACGTTTAAAACCACTCAACCCCAACGTTCGGTTACATTCTGCATATAAAACTATATTACCATTTATATAATACACAAATACTCTATAATTAATATTTAAGTCCTGAAGAGGTCTTAAGAAAAGAAAATGGTTCTGAAACTTTCTCTTAATTTAATGAACAGAACCTTCTGTATTGAAAAATTAAAATTCACATATTTTCATATAGCCGCTGACCTCTTTCCAGCCTTGCAATAATTTCTTCTTAATCGAGAAAAAATTCAGTAAATAAATGTTATACTCACCCCATAATTAAAGCTTTAACATATTTCAAACATGCACAGTACATTAAAATTGTATTTAAAACTGAATAGTGCCATTTCGAATTTGCTTTTTTTATAAATCTTTTTTTTTGCAATGTGTTCGTTCATTAAGTTAACTCTATGGAGAAGTGATAACAGATCAGATCACTTCTGCCAACTCACCGTACGTATGAAAAGTAAGCACATGATGTTATAGCGAAATATTTTCTTCATGTGTAGCTAAATTTTTACTGTAATCATCGTAATCAATCATACACATGCGAAAAGATGGAGTTACCATGGGCACCATAATTCGACAGAACAGACCAGTCCCATGTGGTCGCAAAATTCACTGTATGCAGAGTGGCTTATCTTCGGTTTCCGTTATTACAAACTTTGACTGATGACATCGTTCTCAAATCCTATTCTCATACGTTTCGCTAAAATTCTATCACACACCCCACCCGACGTTAAATTGCTCGTCAGGATTAAACTAACTCCAAAACTTCATAAACCATTGTCTTTTTCGACAAGCTGATGGCACGCCCAGATATTCAATAAATTCTCCGCCATTTATGGAAGCAGATGTTCATTACCGTGTTCACAAGAGCCTGCCACCTGTCACTCTGTCTCTGTCCTGAGACAGATATATTCAGTCCGGGTTCTCCAAAACTATTTCCTTGAGATTAATTTTAATATTATCTTCATATCTACTTCCAGCTATTCCGAGTAGATTCTTTCCATTACAATCACCAACCAAAAATATTGTAGTCATTTCTCACCACCTCCATGTGCTCCACGTGCCCCACATATCTTATCCACCTCATTAATTTGCTTTCAAATTATGATTCTCCTCAATACGCAACTTTATCCATTCGTCTTAGGTCCACATATCCTCCTCAGACATAACAATTAGCTCAGTCGGAACTGCAATTATACTAATTTTTACTATCTATTTATTTAAATAAATAGATAATTCTTACCAAATCATATTTATTACCGACTTTTCTGTAGTTTTTTTTTTCCGACGTAAGTTACCAATGGCGATAACGCATCTCCTCGTTTCAGACCATTCCGAATACCAAATGCATCAGCCAGATGTTTGCATGGACAAACTAGACTTCGTTTAAATATATTTTAATTTACTTAAATTATCTATTCTCTAAAGGCTTGAAATAATATTATAGATTCAAACACATTTAATGCGTACCACTGATTATATTATTTATTTAGTGTTCTGTCTGATGACAGGTCCATATGAACAGGATCCCTCCATCCTTTTCTCGGACTGGGACCTATTCATATACGTTCTTGGCAGATGATGCAGAAGTGGTTTACCATTGCCTTCTTCTGTGTGTGAATGGAGTAATTGTTGGGATACCACGGAGGAAAACTCCGTGTTGCCTAGACCACGGCCTTGCCCAACACAAGTTATAAATTCGGGCACTGCCGGGAATCGAACCCGAGACCCCAAGATTACAAGGCCAGCGTTCTAACCGCTAGATCACCTCATCTTAATATTATTTAGTGTTCTGTCTGACGACAGGTCCATATGAACAGGATCCTTCCATCCTTTTCTCGGACTGGGACCTGTTCATATACGTTCTTGACAGATGATCCAGAAATGGTTTGCCATTGCCTTCTTCTGTGTGTGAATGGAGTAATTGTTGGGATGCCACGGAGGAAAACTCCGTGTTGCCTTGCCCAACACAAGTTATAAATTCGGGCACCGCCGGGAATCGAACCCGAGACCCCCAGGATTACAAGGCCAGCGTTATATATAGCTGTAATTTAAGTTATTCTACAATTTAACAAGGTGGTGTTCAGAACAACCTTCAAACACACCAATTCCTCTTAAATCCACCCAGCACTTGCAGAACGCGATGCAGAGCGAGGGAATCTCTTTCTCGCCGAGTTCCTTGCTGTATAATTTCGATTACAGAGACTGGCATTAAATGAGCTGATTACGCCGTGCAGTAGGTTTAGCGGTGCGTGTTTAACAGGCTGCATACATCCCCTGCTAACGCTACCTGCAACAAAGGATGTCAGGCTGCTTTTGTAAGACAGCCTGCTGTCAGAGTGCGGCTGTGTCTGCTTTTTAACCAGCTGTCTGACTCTCGTTAAACATCGCATGATGATCATGCCATGCAATTCCGCGTCAACACCGACGCACTTTAAATTTCAAATTTCTGAACATGTCGGGTATGCGAAATTTGAGATGGAGCAAAATAACAGTACACACTGCACCATCAAACAGTTTCTTTAGACACGAATCTGTCGTTCAGATCGATTCGTGTTATAATAAAAATGATCAAAATGAAATCTGTTTTACTTTTATCACTTTTAAGATAAGATTGTTAAACTTTGTAAACTAAAAATTGTCAAATGTTTCAACCTGCATATAAGTACGTCTGAAATTACTGAAACGTATTTTTTCATGTGTTTATTTCTCCATATTATGTTCAAAAATGTGTTCCTTGTTCGTCCGATTCTCTCTTTTCCTTCCTTCATCCTATACCTTATTCCATAGATTCATTTCTAAACATGACTGTACTCCATTACAATGGTTTTACAAAGGCTGGATACAAACACAGGACAAAATAACACAAGAGACTTAAACAGATTATGAGGTTACTGCAAACATAAAAATTCTGTGGCATTTAATATTCACCTTGTAGAATACGTAAGAGGAAATTTAGCTGTTTAAATGCCTGAGGTATAGAGAGAACGATATTATTAAAATGAATCCTATAGAACAGTTTGTGAAGTTGTGTATTGAATTTAAGTAGCCTAGGGCGAGCCCCAGTAAACACCTTTTCCACAAAGTCGCTCAGCGAAACTGTTGGTTTCTACGTCGGGTTGAAGGCTGTTCTATTATTCATCATCAGCGAAGTGTCAAAGTGTTGGACCACGTTTTTGTTCGTCTCAGTTGTCCAACAGTCTCTTCAAAGGTCGTACTTGGTTCCTGATTCATTTCATTCGGTGTGTACCCCATCATTCATTATGCAGTCTGTCACTCTTTATTATTCCAATGTCACAAATCCATTCCTGGCTCAGGACTCCTCGGTGTGTGGCTGTTATAAACACGGAAATAAATCTATGGGTTCTGTAAAAGGCAGGAAAATTCTTATAACCTTCTCAAGCACAACCGATCTACGTGAAATTAATATCTTACCTCGTTAAGATTCAGATACATTTTGAGATTTCAGATTCTTAAGCCGTACAGTCTAGTAGAAGATTATCGGCGTCTTAGAGGTCCATCGCCCTGATGATGAAGGCAGCAAGTACCTCTGAAACGTCGGTAAACGTCTACCAGTCTACATGGCGTAACAACCCAGAAGCCAGCCATCTTCAGACTCACCGTCGTGAAATGTTTTTACAAAGGCTTTAGAGACGTATACGATAGTAACAGCACAGAAAATGTTCAAGTTTAAAGAATTTTTCTGCATATTGTACTAAGAATTAGAAAGAAATTTCAGGGGGAGAAAATTATTATATTAGGCTGTGGTCCGCAGAAACCTGGCGTCAGACTGACACGGATAACTCGGCTAAACTAAATGATTTATGAAGGGACACAGGTTCGAGTCACCTGCCAGTCCATCACAAAACCCGACATCTTACTAGTCTAGAGCTCATTTCCCCTTTCCCAGGCACAACGCACTGCTGTGTAAATTACTCGTAACAACGCAGGGCTTCGTCAATGGAGACGAATAACCCACTCGGATGACGGCTCAGAAACCTGTGGAGGGTGAGTGAGATTGTGAATTACTCAGAGTTCTCAAACTTTATGACATGATAAACGCCCACGCGATCCGCCGAGCTGCGTTGTCGCACGTGGAGAGAGACTGACTGACAGGAGGACCTCTGTTAATACAGACTATCTCTAAAACGGAGAATTACAAACATGTCCAGAAATTGGTAATTTAAACGGGACGGGTCCGTAATCACGTAGAAATTCTGTACACAGCTGGAGATGCCTCCCTAAAACTTGTTCGTCGGCTGTCCCCTCCACTCTCCGTTTCCTCAACTGTTGCTTACAGTCGTCTCTTATTCAACTTTTATTTCGTAGTCCTTGAAGGACATTGGCCTCCTCACATAATCTATTGCGATATTAATAGGACTAATCGGATAAGTTATCAGTCCGACGCAAGGCCTCTAGCTGTACAGGACAGCACAACACAGAGATACACGGACAAACACCCATGCCTTGAGTGGTATTCGAACTCAGGATCCGGGCGATCAATTCCCACGCCCTAGACAACGCGGGTGACCGACTTTTTTTTTCTGTTTTTTCTATGTATTTATGGACAATTCCCTTCGACGTTTTTATCAGTTTGTGTCATTTCTTTTATCTCTTCGGTTTATACCCTGTCCTGCCCATGAACGATCCCGATGTAAACAGAAGAGCGGAGAATTCTCCTGTAGCCTCGTCACGTGATTGACAGAGATGAAAGTGCACGCGATCAGCGTTTATATAGCGTACACAAGTTTTTGTATTAATGCGCAGTGTCATCATCAACTGATAACGTGTTTTGTACCCGGTCTTTAATTAATTCGTGGGACAGATTAACAAATTAATAAAAAGCATAGTAAACGTAATGCAATGGTCTGTACAATCTGTTGACTAAAAATGACATAGAAACCATGGTACTACTTTTTGTGAATGAACACTAAGTCCATATGTGCGTTTCGGTCTCCCTCCAATCGCACGACAGGATACAGGTGATTGCTTCTACTCTTTGTTTGTATGAAGGTCGTTCTTGGGCGAGACGATGAATAGTTATTTCCGTCTTCATATTATCCATGTTTTTTTCCCTTCAAAAACTTTACAGAATGTGACGTCAACAAGACTCAACTCCTAGGCCCTCTTGATATTAAAGCTCACAATATAAAATAACATGGGCGAGTTTATCGCTGCCCCATAAACGAGTATGACGTTATTTACGGTTAAAAATCGCCATTATTTTGAGCGCGCAGCAGCCTCATAAAAGCTCCATGTAACTGCAGAATCTAAATCAATCTGGCCGCATGTGCAGGTCGGTACAAAGTGACGAGAAACAATCAAACTTTACGACAGATCTGCTGATGTTCGACTCTCGAGCAGAGGGTAATAAATAAACTGTATGTCTATGTATTTATGTTCTATACACAGATCGTCATTAAATCCGCCTCGCAACATGATTTCGCCAGCATGGTTAGACTATTTCAGAGTCAGACGTTGTACGTTCAAATTATTTTAATATATTTTACTATTTACACAATAACAGAAGCGCGTGGTTTTACGGAGTAACTAGTTGTAGGTATCACAAGAAGTCACCTCACTTCAAGGACTATAATTTTGTGTGCAGACATTGTCTACGTCTAAAGGTAACTCAACAAGAAGACTTAGTTCTTCTTCCCACTTTTCTACCTTAAGACGGAAACAAAACCAAGCTTCCGAAAATCTGCAATTATATAACTTTATAATTTAGACGATGGACAAAAATCCAAAAGAACAAATTCACTCAAACACCGGAATAAAAGCATAAAACCAGTCTATTAAATTACATTTTCTTTCTTTTTACATGTTATAAAAGCTGTTTTACAACCTAACATTCCTATTTTTCTCAAATACTAAATTATAAACTAATCTCTCTATTCATATTTTAAGTGAAAATAAAGATTTCAGTGGCCAATGATTAAAAACGTATTCACGAAACGTTGTTAAATAATCTCAGCGAATCACACCTCTCCAGATCTGGGTTGGTGTCCTGTAAACTTCCAATATCTGTAGCGAATCCCAGCTGCACATTGACACGTGATGCGAATAACTGGTAGCGGTCTGGCAAGACTCCAAATCCCTGCAAGCCACGTGTCAGTCTTGTAGCGTGCTTTCACTACAATACGAATCACAGCCTTCTATATGGAGACTGGGCACGATGTGATTGTCCTGCTGCCAGCAGTATACGAGAAAGCATGTAACTGCGATAAGAACTTGATCACACCCTTTGAATATGAAGATCGCCCTGATGACGGAAGCAGTATGACCTCTGAAACGTTGGTAAACATCGACCAGACTACACAGCGCAACAACCCAGAAGACAGAAATCTTCATACTCTGATGACGGATGCAGTATGACCTCTGAAACGTCGGTTAACATCGACCAGACTACATGGCGCAACAACCCAGAAGACAGAATTCTTCATACTCTGGTGACGGAGGCAGTATGACCTCTGAAACGTTGGTAAACATCGACCAGACTACACAGCGCAACAACCCAGAAGACAAAAATCTTCATACTCTGATGACGGATGCAGTATGACCTCTGAAACGTCGGTTAACATCGACCAGACTACATGGCGCAACAACCCAGAAGACAGAAATCTTCATACTCTGGTGACGGAGGCAGTATGACCTCTGAAACGTTGGTAAACATCGACCAGACTACACAGCGCAACAACCCAGAAGACAGAAATCTTCATACTCTGATGACGGATGCAGTATGACCTCTGAAACGTCGGTTAACATCGACCAGACTACACGGCGCAACAACCCAGAAGACAGAAATCTTCATTCTCTGGTGACGGAGGCAGTATGACCTCTGAAACGTTGGTAAACATCTACCACACTACACGGATCAACAACCCAGAAGACAGAAATCTTCATACTCATCGCCCTGATGATGGAGGCGGTATGACCTCTGAAACGTTGGTAAACACCGGCCAGTCTACACGGATCAACAACCCAGAAGAAAGAAATCTTATTTCTTATTCATTTTATGAATATTTAACAACGTAAACACTATTTCTAGAATTATGGTCAGAAACCTCAATGAACTGGCTCCGGAGGGGACCAGTGGCGAATCTTGTGTAAACGGTAATGAAGGTTAGGGTTCCATATAAGGTTAAGATTTTAACCAGCTGAACGACTGCCAGCTTCTCAAGAATGATTTCGTTCTATAGAGTTATTGATATTGATAATGACTATTATTATCCCATCTATTCACCGTTTTACAGGATATTTATTTCCATGTACCCCAGACAGACCTTGTCCCTAAGGTACATACTGCAGCAGCTGTTTCCGGAATACATTTTGTTTTTAATATGTGCTACATGTATTATAAAGTTTTACTGTTAGAGATGACTACATATTTTAGGACAGCGTCTTTCGAATGCTGTATGAAGTTCCCAAAATGGCAGATTTCTGAAGTTCCCTGATGTCGTGCTCGCCCGGAACGTTCGCCAAATATTTTCTGAGTGACTTGGAGACAGTTCCTGTTGCTCCTGTAATTATTGGGATTATTTTTGCTTGGACGTTCCATATTCTCTGTATTTCAATGAGAAGGTCCTTGTATTTCAAGATCTTCTCTACTTCCTAATAAATTCCTATCAGTAGGTATTGCTATATCAGTTAAGAGGCAAGTTCCATTTTTGTTTCGGATTATAATATCTGGTTTGTTTTTTGGAATGGTTCCATCTGTTTTGACTTGTAGGTTGAACAAAATAGTTATTTGGTTATCCTGACTTATTATTATTCACGCTCTAGGGAGAGGTAAGAACACGTTACGAAGTTGTCCATGTCTGCCTGTACACAAAAGAACATAATGTTACAAAAATGGGAAGAGAGGTAACTGTTGGCTCCTAACAATAACTTAGGATCGCAATATCACAATATTGACCACTCTAGCGTTTGTTACTCCCGTCGAGAAAGGGTAATGTAAGTCCACATCTCCTTTGAATCAAGGTTATCAACAAATAACTTGTTGATATCATTACCCGTGATTCTGTGTCAAGAACATCTTTTGGGATTTCAGTGTACTACAAAGGATACGCTTTCCAAATCTGATTTTAACAATACTTTATTTCACGAGGCATACCTTTTACAGATAAATTCCGTCACATACTACTGCGAAATTTATTAAAATATTCGCTGTAAAATAAGTCGTTTCGAAATTATACAAATTTAAGGGAAAATGGTGTCTGAAATGTTATATATAAATATTACATATAATCAGGAACTGTGATTGGTCGTAACGTATTGATAGCTAAATCATCTATAATAAATACCCACTCAAGCCATCTTTCTGAAAAGAAACATGACGCAGCGAAAGGTCAATGCGTAATACATGTGAATGTATCAGTTCGGTACAAACAGAAGAAAATCATTAAGTCGGCCACAATTCGAACAATGAATACAGGACACGTTTTGCCTTTAAAATACTCGTCTTATTATAAAATACCACGCCCTAATCCTATAGAAAACAAAACAGTCATCAATTTCTTGTCGCTTATTGTTCACTGCGCTCGCTTTTACTAGACGAATGCAATAAAATGATAAAGCAGAGCACAGCCGGAATTCTGCTGTACAGTTATCTCGATTTAAAAGCTCACAAATTCGCAATAAACGCAGAATTTTGATGTTAATGGCCGGGCGCACGATGCAACCCGCTCCGCATCCAGCTGAGACCCAGATATAAACAGAACAAAGAAGTTTCGTCCTAGAAAAGCGTAACATATCCATTACTTACACGAAACAGCGGTCATATCAGTTTCTACCACACTCACATCTCGTGCACTGTTCTTAACGTCAAAATTGTGAGATTTTTAGGAAAACTGACATCAGTCCAAAATTGGCATCTCGTGTTAAATCTGCTCTCATGTGGCGGCAAAAATCACTGCAGCATTAGTATAGAAGAAAATGAGTGGTAAAATATATAGAATGTCCCTAAAAAGATGTATAAACAATGTTGACGTGTGTAAGAGTTGTGTGTTTACATCTTATGGGACAATCTGCATGTCTTCGTCTATCTTCTATTCTACATTTTTTAAGCAAAACAATACATGTTCAATGTTCTTTATCATATGTCTGTCTAAGTAAACTACGTACATTAATGTAGTTATATTCCTATGTTGCAACAAACGTGTAAATGCAGATACGAAATAAGAATGAAAATAAATTTTCACTAGTTTAAAAACTGAAAATCTTAACTTGGGACTTATGTTGTTTAATGGAAACTCAATTTTGAAACCAGTTGACAGTAAACATTTTTCATTGCATTGATCTAAATGAGTCCTCGGAGTTCGAAGAGTAGCTGCACTGTGTCTGGAATAGAGTCTTATAAACTACGAAATCTTAAAAACAAAAAATATTAACGATGACACTAACTGGCAAATTTTCTTTGTCTATTTTCTATTTTATAAGAGTCAGTTCATGTAAACTTATTCCATACGACAGAGACTTATTCTAATTTGTACTGTATAATGAAGAGAAAATTTAAGTGATACTAGAGCAACGCGCAGAAAATTTCTTCTTTAGAAATACTCAATGGATTTTTATTAAATTATTGGGGGCCCATACTATAAAACATTAAGTAAATTTGATATTTTTGAGTTTTAATACAAAATAAAATATAATTTACATACATTTCTGTGTAAGTCGATGTAAAACACAATTTGAAGGTGTCAATTCCAAACGCAATCACACAGGATTGTAGATTACGCAGAGAACAGGGTTCATAAGATAAATGAACATCAAATCCGACCAAGCACAACCTACAATAATTCACTTGAAATACATTATTTGTACTGTAAATTTCGGATGAAATGCATAATTCCTAGCATGAGGTTTGTGACATGTTTACAAGCACGGTTACTCAATGCTGGTATAATTTCTCTGAGCCATTGCACTGGCATGAACAGAATAATTGTACTTTACATTACAGCAATACTGAGTTATATTTCCCGACATACGGTGGCCATTGTTAGAACGATTACAAACATCTGTATTTTTCTAACCCGGAATTGTGCGACACTGAGTACACTGTAATTAAACCAGCGAATCACCAAACAACATTATTTTCATTCCATCAGTGTCAATAAACATTTGACACGTGACAGGCACTGATTGTTACCCATAATTCAACGCGTGCGACCGAACACGATAAGGAGGATAAAATTGTCATTAATTAAGCGGTAAGCGCGCAGTAATCTACACAACACTAAACATGGAAACAGCGTTTGGGGATATAAGATTTTCAAAATAATCAAAATACCTCTTATTCATCTGACTCTTTAAACCTCGCGAATTTTAAAAACCTTCCAGGTCTGTGACGTTATTTTATATTTTTTCTTCAATTACAGCACTATAGAAGTAATATATTTTTAACGCCTGTAATTTCACGAAACTGTGCATCGTAATTGAATAGCCTTAATGTTTTTTTTCTCACCTCGTAACTTCGGACGACCGCCATGTTTGCACTGTTAATGTGTGGAAGTTAAACAATTGTAAGGACGCCTCCAATAATTTATATTAAGGTTAGGCGTTATTAGCCCTAAAATCAACCTGTAAACCGGATCAAAATATTTTATTATATGCCGACTACGTCTTGGACACATTAACAGCTATTTACAGACCACCTTCGCTATTAAATTGTGGATGTGTGTCATCACTCGACTGAAAAATTATGTTTGGGACTTTTTGAAGCTGATGGAAAAATTTAACGATGAATTTATAAAAATTCACGTACTTTTGCAAATAACATGGTAGCCCTGTATGGCCCATCTAATTGGAATATACTGTTTCGATATCTAATAACAGCAGAAATTCCACAAAGCCTCTAAAGGCGCAGAGTAAACACAGAAATGGACACAAAATTTACTTGAACCTAACATTAATAATTGTGTCAATTTAGCTTGGATTATGAATTCGTGTCCACGAGAAGGCGTACCGTGTTTCCGCCTATTTATTCCACTTTGACAACGTGCTGGATACAACACGACGGGTAGCCTCCCCGGAGTCCTACGATTTATTCCCGATGCATGTTGTAACTTATTATACATGTTTGCTAATGGGAGAGATAAAACAATGGCCCGTGGCACTACGATGGCCAACGACACGACGTCCACGCGCTGCGATGTTAAAAACTGGTTATTCCTTCTTTTCCAAACATAACCTCAAAAGCACACCTCGACATTTTCCATAAAAACACACGTCTTTACAGTTTACCTCGGATTAAGGTGTGTTTGTTGCGACAGCAATCTCTGATTGGCTACGGCCTGAAGCCGAATATAACACACACACATGACAAGAGGTAAACAATTTTACGTTCCATTTACGTAAGCTATAAGTTACTTCACACTAAAAATGATAACTTCATTATTTCCGTACCTCAAAGAAAACATGCGATTTCTATCGTTAAACAACCACAAATATTCAAAATCAAATTCCGAAAAACGGCCAGAAAAGTCTCAATTCGTATCACTAACAAATGATAACGTATTGACAACATAAATTAATAACTTTCCTAAATAATAATAATAATAACGTGGCAATGCGAGTGCAAAACAGAATTTGGATTGAAATAATTATATATTTTGGAAACGGAATTTTATGCGAATGATAGGAGACTTTTTTATAAATTTGTACCAATCTTACAGCATAAAGTCTGCCTTATACTTAACAATTTATTAATTACGCTCAATAAATAGTATTATTTCAAAGTATACTCGCTCACTCAGCTAGACAAGGGATACTTCGGACTTATAGGACTCGACTGTTTATTTCCATATTCATTAAGCCCTCTAATTTATCCGATACGAGTCCAACTGAATGCAGACCACAACCTCATATATTGTCCTAGGACCAACTTTAATTTGAGAATTAACCCGGCTTGACACAATACAACAAACTACTTTGCGGTAATAAAAAATGAAGTGTGATTTTTCTGAATAAACTAAGTCAAAAATACGAATTTTTCATAAAATTATAAAACGTGTAGCTTGAAATGTTTTATATGTAAGGAAAAACGTTTTTGTGCTGTAAACTCTGGATAATGGTATTGCATTTAATTTCAGAAACATATTTCCTCTTTCTCAATATTTAAAATAAAATGTTTCAATTTGATCCAATCTGCATTCATTTATTTCTCATACGTGTTCATCTGTACGTTTGCTACACGATCACCTGATGCGCGCCGACTTACCGGAGTATGGAAAATAAACAGTTCAGACTTGAAACAATATGGAAAATTCCGTAACTTCCTGTAGTGTGAAATGTACACTTTAAAACAGAATATGCGAGCCTGGAAAAGGAATACATTTATGCTGACAATAAAACACGAGGAAAAAGTCTGTACGGGTTGAAAAATTACGCTTCGATTACAATCCACATTTACATAAAATTAAACCTACAGAAAGAAATGCAAATTGATGTTACAGTTTTTCGTCGACGTCAGCCTTCGATACATTGGCAGACGGCACAGTTAATGAGATTACGAGGACGTGATAATAATCAAGGTTGCATAATCGCATTCTGTCAGAGAGTAGCATATTTCAATATATGCCAATGGGGTTGCTCGAACAGAGTTACGTCCGTAGCTCAATCGTACTCCAGCGGCAAGACAAGTGTTGCGAATTGAACATCGTTTGAATATTTATCAGCACGAGTCACATGTGTGATTCTTGTTAGGTAGATTCTGATTGTATCCTAGAAACCACTGAGGGGTGGGAGGTATGGATCTTTGAGAAGTTAAAATTTCCTCAGCTCTTCAGTAAAAAATCCTGGCGTTTATAAAACACCAATGGTGCTTTACCGTTTTCACAAAAGCTTTAAGATTGTTCCTGTTCTCAACCATTTAAATCCATTCCAAGCCTTAAATATCTATTTTAATATTATCCTCCCATCTACGTCTAGTTCTCCCAAGTGCTCGTAGCGACTAAAAACAAAATACCATGATATCAGATACGCCCATTTATAATAGACACCCTGGGAGAATCCTAATGTTTTGGTACGCATCCTGACTCATATTCGGGAGGTCCACGTTTCACAATCTGAAACAGTAATCGACCGTTCTGAATAAGATTTTGAGGCTTTCACGAGGGGACCCGGTCCATTGGAACCCACCGATTTGGTTGCGGTTTTTGAAGTTTGGTAACAAACCGTCCTCTAACTTCCTGGCCAAAATATTAGGTCCCGATACTTCGCCATTTATTATTAATACCTTATTTTTCTACTTTTTTCGATGTTAAGAGTGCGAGCAGTTATGTTCTCAGTAACAGTTCCGATTGTATCTCGCTGATTTACGGTAAGGCAGTTGAGATTAGGTTACCAGCGAGATTATTTTTCAATCACTATATCTATAATGGATTGAAGATCAATGAATTTAATTTATTTTTTCTCACTTATTGCATTATTTGTTATTTTTCCTTTTATACATAACAGAGTATGAGGGGAGAACTGTTGGATAAATATTTCCTCTTCAATAAATCTCAAGACTGCGTCCAAGATTTCAAGAAAAAACACAAAATCACACACAGTGAGTACCTCGAGATATAGATAGAGCTTTTCGAATGTTCAAAGAATGGATTAGAAATTATGCGGATGGAAAATCTAAGACACTGCCTCGAAAGTAGGCAGGAGGAACTGATGAAAACCACGAAAATCGTGATTCAGGATAGCTGGTCTCCGGGCCGAGATGGAAGCCAGTACTCGGTAACGAAGTTTGGTTACTACGCTGTTAAGGCGTGAACAGGAACTGGAGGTAAAACTCCACGCATTCTAGATGCTGGTGATAGATGTGGAATTGTGCAGCTAGTTTTAAGCTCCGGGGGTTTTGAATTTGGAAGAAACCCGACTCCATTTACAACGAAGAACATTCTTCTGACAGAGTTTGTATGACGATCCATTCTTCAGCTTTTTAACGTCGTCTTTCCAGTAGCAAAGTTTATAGAGTTATAGCTTCGACTGGGATTAAATATTAGGTCTAAAGTTGTAATAAATGGAGAATAAGTAAGGATTCAGAAGGAGGCGGTTGTGTCCTAAGGGAAGGCAATACGCAGCCGAGAAACGTCTCAGACAAGATCGTTTACAACTCGGTCGATATTTGTGCCAAAACAGCTATCGAATGCATGTCTGGAGCCTAAGACAGAAGAAGACAATGGTGATAATTCTGATTAAGGTAAATAACATGAAAGTAATTAAAAGTCAACAGCCACTGTGGTCTAGCGGTTAGAACGCTGGCCTTGTAATCCTGGGGTCTCGGGTTCGATTCCCGGCGGTGCCCGAATTTATAACTTGTGTTGGGCAAGGCCGTGGTCTAGGCAACACGGAGTTTTCCTCCGTGGCATCCCAACAATTACTCCATTCACACACAGAAGAAGGCAATGGCAAACCACTTCTGGATCATCTGCCAAGAACGTATATGAACAGGTCCCAGTCCGAGAAAAGGATGGAAGGATCCTGTTCATATGGACCTGTCGTCAGACAGAACACTAAATAAAATTAAAAAATTAAAAGTCGCGGTCGACTGTTTGGTACCCCTTATTTGGGAATCATAGTCAAAATACGTGCTAGGAGGCCGGCTAACCTGACAGAGGTTTTTGTAACTTGCCTGCGTCCCCAAAGGAAAATGTTGGGATAATACATTAATTAGGTTATAGCCGCTTCGTTTCTCCGCACATTCAAATTCATTATTCACTAATTATTATCGCATTCGATGTTGTATAATGCAAATTATTGACAGCGTTTTTAATAAGCTATGAAAAGACTGGATAAATATCATCCTTACCGAAATTCACACCTGCGTTATTTAAAAATTCTTAATTTAGAATGATCTTTGCTGAATCAGTTTTTAAGATATTAAATTATATTGTAGCGTCATGTTGTAAAGTATAATAAATAATTACATATCATTTACACAACAAGGTTCACGCTTTTAATTACACACTCTCACTTGAACGTCCAATGACTACACATTTCAGGTGCATACACCCATCATGTGGTCATAAGTCTTCTTTGCAGTCAGCTTCATTCTAATGGTTCTCAATTATAATATCATTTTCTTACCCCGGCCATTAATTAATAGTTTAACACAGGATTTGGTTCGTAAAATTGTAAGAAAGAAAGATTAGATTATCATAAGTGGTTAAAATTGACAGCGTTCATAACAACTTGTATATATTCGTAATCTGATATAATTTCGCTGTCGCCTTCGGTGGATTAGCATGCTCGCCATTGGACCCAAGATTCGCGGGTTCAATCCCGGCCGAGGTCGATGGATTTTTAATGGTGTTAAAAATCCTTCGTAGGGAAAGTAAAGCCGGCGGTACATTTACGACATGTAAAAGAACCTTACGAGCATGACACGAGATGTTTCGTAAGCAAAATTCAGCAACCATTTCTCACCCAAGTCTCCTGATTCACTACTAGATGGCTCAGGCAGTCAAATTGTGATTGAGTAGAAATTGTGCAGAGTCAGTGGGCTGGTCACTCACTACTCATAACCTCTCAGGAAACCAAGACCCCGAAAACTGATAATGATGATATAATATCGCTACAATTACAACTCTTATTTACGTAGCGACCTAGTGCGTCGAATGGGCCCTGTTAATGGTGGACGCAGTGGATGGTTGATTATTTTATTGTTTGTAGAATGTCTGTAATGATACATGTTAGAAATTACTGTTTGGTGTAATGAAAGTGAAGTCACTTTGCTAACAGCCTGTAGATGTCGAAGTGTCTCGTGCAGTGTAGTGGGTTTTACAGGGCTATAATGTGTGTGACGAGTGTTTGTTAGGGTGGTTTATATAGTGTAGGAGGATGATGGGGACAGTGGGGGTGGTGTATTTAGTGTGGGGGTGGTTGTGATTGTGTATAGTTTTGAAAATGGGATTGCGTATGTCTGTATCAAGGTTGTTTAAATAAATCCCCTGTTCACATGAGCGATATATCGATATATGCAATGTCATTCGAGGGTGTTCAAGTGTGTTCTTGTCCTCATTTCTTTATTTTATCCTTGGTATCCACTATGAATGTCCTATGTCTTCATTATTGTGTATATTCTTCAAATCTAACCTAAAAGTGTGAGCTGCTGGTCCTATATACTAAAGTGGGAATTATTTACATTTAAGCTTGTTCACTAAGAGTTAATAAGTCTATATTTTGTTTGTGGTTTTGGCTGTAGATTGTAAGTTGTAAGCACATGCTTAACAGAGGAATATTTTTTAAAAACGTTTATAAAGATATTCTCAAACCCATTTTAAAAACTACAAAATAATATATAATAACATTTTCAAGAACAATTATTAAAAAGGTACTGCAATTATCTTTCTTACAAAACTTTCAGATTCCGACTACGTAAATCACGTGGTCTTAAAATCTTCTTTAAGTAATGCAAATTCGTACGAATGTAAGACAATGAGTGTTAGCCATGTGGTAGTGTATTGAATTAAGACGCATAAAGCAATGTGTTCAAATTCTAGTCAAGTCAAAACTTTTTCTTTCATGAAGACCCCCCCCCCCCATGTTCTTATTTTCAAAACAGAAAGAATAACAACACCGAAGTTTTGTATTTCTTAAAAAATACTTCACTCTTTGGCTCTATAGCACGTGGAGCTAGTGTCGATACCATCTCATAAGTCGGTTCGTCCTCCATGCTGGTATTATAGATTTTAGGAATTTAAAAATCATGATTTTAGGGTAAATACTAATGGCATAACGTCTATAAAATTGTAATCTAAATCCGTCTTTCTGTTCTCAAGTTGAATCATGCGGACAGACACATTATCAACCCCATATGCGTACATTTTATGCATTTCGTGGAAACAAGCATAATAATATAAAACGAAGAGGACTAGATGAAAATTAAGGTTAAGATTGTGTATAATAATAAGTGGGGCATGTTTTGTGTGGGCATAAGAGCGAGGGCCCCACAGTTCCAACTAGAATTCTGGACACAACAGGACCATAACCTGTCTTCGGTAATCTAATTACCTCCCATTCATTTTCCTCTGTTTTTGTTTACTGTTGTTAATGAATACAAAATACAGCGCAGTACGTAACAATTCCCCATGCAATAATAAAGACAATTACTTTAATAATCTGCACAAATTAGATGAAAAATAACGAAGATACTCGTGGACACAAACTCAACACATTATGTATCTAGGACACTTTTTCTTCCAAGACTCTCCCACGCTATCTGCATCAAGAGACATTAAGCTCCACATAAAACCATGGCAGCCAATTACATCCCACGCTCTCACTTGTTTTTCTTCTATGAAAATAGAGATAAACCTGTCTGCTGAAATTGTGTCTTCATTTGTCACTGCGCAGTTGCTATTTTATAAACGAGATGGAGTGGGTGTTCTTTGCAAACAGTGCCGTGAAGAGCGACTCGATGTTATACGCGGGACTTTAGTGTGCAAACCACGCACATTTTGACATCAACACGAGCGGAACATAAACTCACCGAGAATCAGACTCGGGCAGCAAACATCAAGATCAGGGCTGCCAACCCGCGGCCCGCTTACGGGCAGCCAGTGTGTTACGGTCTGAGGCGTAGGCCTTGTATCGCTTGGTCGCTGGGACCGTGGGTTCGAATCCCACTCAAAGCGTCTTTATGTGTTGTGCTGTCCTGCGTACAGCGACGGGCTGATCACTCGTCCAAGGAGTCCTACCAACTGTCAAATAGGTCAAAGCCAACGAAATTTGGGACCCGCAGATGCTCAAGGCACTGAAGAACGGGTCGTCTAAGAATCCTAAGTAAAATCAATGCCAAATATCCCACTAATGATTGTTTTTTTTAAATAAATTACTTACTAAGCCTAATATGTGAATTTCAACATGACCTCATGACTTTGTGACCCGTGAGTCGATAAGAAAAGATGAATGTGACCCCAGGTCTGGAAAAGACTGAAAGCTCCTACTGGAGACTGTTCTACGTCCCTGGAAAACCATTCTGAAAGAATACATTAGTTTTGTAGCAATGGCGTTTCAGCTGCTGCTGTCATTTAGGGTCGCACTTCGACTGAGAACAGAGGATGATTGTAGTTAGTGAACGGTAAAAGTTGGGGAGGGCGCAGTTTTGGCTTTAAAGCCCAAGGTAACTTATGTACGTACAACCTGTTTTAAAAATCGATAGTTCTACCTTTTGTATTTATAGTTGTTTTATTATTCTCACTGTAAACAGGGATGGTTTTCTCAAACAGCGTTTATAAAATTAATATTTGTAACTGTGAAGTGTTTTCTTTACGGTACGCACAAAAATATTAAATTTTATTTAGACGACATGCAACTCAAATTCAACATTCCAAGCCATTTCCTTACGTAACTTTCCAAATAATAATTTCAACATTTATCAACAAGCAAATCAAAATTCCTCCGTTTCTGTTATTCAACTCTCACAATTTATCACTTCACTCTTAATTCTGCCTTATCATAAGGATGAGTGGGCATTGCCTGGAAGCCTTCTAACTACATTACGATAACAGATATGTAATATACCTAACAAATTACTCCAAAACAAATAGGTAATACAGAAACGATAGAAAATACTCAAGTGAAGTAAGACTATTCCACTCATTTAATTAATCTTAAATTAGTTTCTTGTTATATAACTTCCAAGAGCCTGCAGAAGTCTTTCAGTATCCAGGCAGCGTATGCTTCATAATCTTTAAAGAGCAGATAAAATCTTTATTTTCATCGCTTGTCCCGTCATCCATTCTTCGATAGACAGACGCAGTGCTGCTACCTGTCGGTTGTGAGTGCACACATTCGGTGTATCAGACAAGATGGTCGACAAGGTCATTTGATACGCAAGAAAAACAAGTGAAGGAAGAGACTGCAGATTAATTAGTTGCCATGGTTTTAGGTCGTGTGTGGGGGCTTAATGCGTCTTGATGTAGACATAATGGAGAAGGGGCTTTTAAAAATGTGTGAGATCAGGCGACCGGGGTGGATATTAACTGGCAGGTGAGTGCATTTCTAAGAAACGGAGTTCTACTGAACTATACACATGGAGCTTACTAGCATTAAGAAAGAAAATGGGCAACTTCAAAGTCACGCTTATTTTATTTGTTCCTTCATTAACATGAAGACGTTCTATCAACCGCGTAGGTTACACAGTGTTTAATGATATAATATAATGATTACAAAAATCAAAAATTGAAAAAATACCGTGGAAGAAATTATCCATGGGTAGTTTTAATGAAGTCGAGGGACTGGAAATATACCTCAGCAGAATAGCTAATAATCTAACCCCGTATCAATAGAATACAAATGTGTCATCATTCAAACACAATGGTCTGCCTTAACATCTCTCTTTCTCTGTTACAAAAATAACAGACTATTACGCATGGAAAATATAACCAATTCATTCATTCATTAAAAACATCAGTCATTTTAGATATTCCGTATGGGTAGTTCTGATAACTGCACAAAATTTAGAGTTTATATAGGTTATAGCGGATTATTTACATTCATATTTTGCCAAAACTTCTATCGATAAGGCCCATTAAATAATTTTCTTGACAACTTCAGGAATCAGAATCAAAATATCAATTTAGATCTTGAAAAGGAAATAAAGTAGTCTGTCGATAAAGCTGCTAAAGATTTGTGACTTTAAAAAAGTTTACACTGCGTGTTAAATGCAACAAAATCGATACACTGCTTAATCAATTAAAATAAAATCATAATTTTCTTGGTAACTTTTACTATACGTATATTTATTTACAAAATCTATCTGGAGAAAACAGAGTTTTGTTTCAACAGCCTCACGGAAAAACAGAGAATACTTGAGCACGCGCCAAAGAGTATTATAGGCTTTACAAGAAACACACTCTACCAATTTAAGACAGATACTTAATAAAGGATTCGTCTAGTAAAATATATATCGTAGGATTTTAGGTTTTCACGACGGTTCAAAATATATCTCAGTATATTAAATAAATACCGAATATCGATCAGATTAGTATATTTTAAATACTACTAGGTTATATTTATGAGCCGGGATAGCTCAGTTAGTATAGTGACTAGCTACGGGCTGGACGACCGGGGTTCGATCCCCGACGGGGGCAGAGGATTTTTCCTCTAGCCTCTGCGTCCAGACCGGCTCTGGGGCCCACCCAGCCTCCTCTACAATGGGTACCGGGGTCTTTCCCGGGGGTAAAGCCGGCCGGGGCGTGATGCTGACCACTCACCCCATCTAGTGCCGAGGTCAAGAAAGAGAGGAGCTATACCTCCACTCCCCCCAAACATGGCGTATAGTGGGACAAACTTTACTTTTACTAAGTTATATTTACATTTGAGGTTATGTCTGTGGTGAAGATTTCGAAATTGGTCTTCTGGGTTGTAACGCCGCGTAGACTTGTATGTAGGTCCCAGCGTTTCGGATGAGCATACTGCCTCCATCTTCTGCACATCACAACCCAGAAGACCGACATCGAAGTTAATTGTATTTACTTGCGTATGTATGCTAGTAGAAATTAAGATATTTAAATATGTTCACTTTTAGACATTTTATGTCGGCCCTATATGACGTTTCATTTCACCCAGAAAATCAACGTCGTGAGCACAGACGAGAATCCAATGTGTCACGTTTAATTCCAATCCAAATTCTAATCTAAAATTTAAAATCAGTGATAATAAAGTATCTCCTTGTTTAATATCATTCTGAATAAATAATGCATCATACAAATGGCTACATTTACGAATTTAATTACAGATTTTGCTTAAAAACATTTTAATTACAGTAACTACTTAATGGACAGACATACTAAAATCAAGAAAAACTTCGTATAATACTTCGTACCAGAAACATACTTTTTCTTCGAATAGCCATTAACTTCCATTTCTCCCCATAAATCTGTATGTATATATATATATATATATATGATATTCTAAATACGTAAGTACACTTTCTGTGTAAGAGGCAGAAGATGAATGAGGTTCATACGTACCTACATCCCATGTGAGTATCTTTTTCAGCACAAATTTCCGACGTCTCTCTATTCGCAATGATCACTTCACTTTTGTACAGTCTGATTTCGCTGTGAATTCAGAAAATATCGGAATTTCATAATAATATTCCACTCCTATACCACTGCTCCGTATTTATTGCCAATGAGCAAACCTCGAGAACGCTATTCGACTGTTAAAAAAACGAAACAAATTGAGTATGCAGCACAGATTACGTGTATATGCATAGGTTCTAGATTTAAAGTTCAGAGGTCTCTGCTCGTCGGTGCGGACGCTAAAATCCCTGACACGATTATCATCAGCCGTATCGGCGATACATCTAAAAAAGAAGTTCGTATGCAATTCGTATGAAGATAAGATTAAGAAGAAAAATACGAAGAATATAAGAGCTTCTGTTCGATTTTTCGTCCGACCGTATGTTGCCCCATCTAACGCATTCTTTAGTAGTCTGAAGAGATGGAATTATGATCTGAAAGTCAGTACACGTATGAAGGGAAGTAATTTCTTGTCTAGAAAAATAAATAATTGCTAAGAAACTCGTGGGCTGTTTATAAACCAAAATAAACCTATTGGCATTTTCCTCTACTTTTATAAGCAGTAATTCGACGAGAAAAGTTGTTTAGTCTATTTGCATTAGACTTCTCTATATTATTAACTACAGATTCTTTATAAGTATCAGAAGATTATTTACTAAGTGGTAAGTTTAAAGGAAATACATAAAAGAAAATGCTTGTATTTAACCTACAAATGCAAACAAATTAAAACCTCGAGTTCATTGAATTTTAAAGATTTGTGCAAGAGACGCGTGGATTTGCTCGTCTTTTATAATCTGCTAGTCACAGACAAGTACAAAACAAAATACTTCTGTCCCTGAACATGCTTTCAGAAAGAAACAGACGGCTTATTTAATTGAATCTGATTAATATATTTGCTACTAAATACCAGTGGTATTAAACTTGTAACATACAAGCTTTAGAAAACAAAACATTCTAATTCTACAATTGTAAGTGGTGTTGTTAATACTTGCTTCTTCATCAGTTTACACAATAATTTCTGTTTACTCTGTCAAATGCCTTTCTATGGTAGGTATATAAATAACAAGTCTTATTATGAGATTGTCAGTGTTTAAGAACACAGTACCTGTAAACCCATTTGGATCTTAAGGAGATTAAGTACCACATTAGTGGGGTAAAATGCTTAATAACAAACGTCATAAATATAATATTCATATACAGACAGAAGTATTACACTTCGAATAATTCAATGGGCGGAATTAATATCACTCACTGGTAAAACAGAACTGGATTTTTTTTTACATTTGTCAGAAAATCTTTAGAAAAGAGAGAACTAAGGAAATCGAAGAATTCCAAGGATACTTACTTAGATACTTAGACAACCAGTTCTTCAGTGCCTTGAGCATCTGCGTGTCCCAACTTTTCGTTGGCTTTGACCTATTAGACATTTGATAGGACTCCTTGAACGAGGGATCAGCCCGTCGAAAGGTCTCTATCTGTACACAGGACAGCACAACACAGAAATACGCGGACAAACATCCATGCCTTGAGTGGGATTCGAACCCACGGTCCCAGTGACCAAGCGGCATAAGGCCCACGTCCCAGACTGCGCGGCCACTGTGACGTCGATTTCCAATGATAAAAATGTTAAAACGCTTTATTAACAAAATTAAGAAATTTCTTTACGTTTTATAAAACTCTGAACTGTAATATACAATGGAACTACTTAGATTTTTATGTACATAAAAGTCATTCCCGATCTAAATCCACGGTGCTTTCCTCAAATGAAAAGTCTCCGGTGATTGTTTTAATTAAAACGAGTTTGGTCACGTTTATTTAGTTTTCCCCCCATTCCCACTGCAACACACAGCATCACTGACTCCATAAAACGTCACAGGAAATCGCGTTGCGTGTTGCCTATGTGTGATAACCGACAGGATAGTAAAAGACCCCGTCATGGCTGAAATAATTAACATTTGCCTGTCGCTTTATGAGGTTTGCTGTTCATGATAAGGACTAAGGCGAGAGGGTATTTCAGGGGTACAAACTGCTTCAAGTGTTTCCAAGTTTCTCAGTTGAGACTACTAATTTAGTTTCGTCATGCCAGAGGAGTCGAGATTACAGCCACCTGCAATTCCTCCTCTGTTTTTTCTTCTCTTCACCACGAAACCAGAAATTAAATAAGTAAGTTGAATCGATCGTAACGAAATAACGATGTTCATATCTCTTTTCGTCGTTATTGGTCCTCATAATGAATTTTAGTCAACAAACGTTCCGCACATCTACAGAATGTTCATTTTAATGCGTAGTCCATATTTCATAGTCACTGTTCATATTTACGGGTGGATTAACTGTTAACTTTCAAAACCAAACCAAGCATACAACCATCGTTTGTTCAGTATGTCAATGCAGTCCCCTCTAAATCACTAAGAAAAATATCTCAACAGAACATCTCGCGTTTTAAAACGAACACCCTGTGCTTTATACATCAAAACCACAATCTTGAATTGTAGATCCAACATAACACAAGGACAGCCTACATACCGTAGAATACGATTAATATTTCTGTGGATTTTTCTGGAGAATTTTTACCCATATTTCAAGATACTTTTCGACATTTGAAAAGATTCCTTGGATGGGGATCGGCCCGATGCAAGGCGTATACTTACACAGCACAACACTACACAAAAATAAGGGAATATACGTCGATACCTGAAGCGGGATTCGAATTCACAAACACAGTGTACGACCAGCTTAGGCCATCGATTCAGATCAGCATGTGTAGAATATTTTAAAAAAATAATCTGTTTAAACTCTCAACGGATTAAGATATTTAATCGGGAGGATAATATTAAAATTGATATTAAATAAATAGGATTCTTCTGCCGCAGGATAAGAATCAATGGAGAGTTGTTGAGGACACGCAATAAATCTCTGGATTCTTAAAAGGCGGGGAAATTTTTTGATCAACTTATCAGCTACTTCACGTGTATCGTGGTAGAAGGTAAATTTTGAATCATAAATTTAAAATATTCATTGCCAAAATTCATGAGTTCTAGCAAAACTTACTTCAAAATGATGTAATTTTAAAGAACAGATCTGTTAAACTTGACAACAATCCACATAAGTTTGTGATACATTAAGATACAAGTCATCGAAGATTTTACTCCAGATACATCGTAACACGGAAGCTTCCAGTCACACCATGTTGATCTCTGTTCTGGAGCCAGAGAGACGGAACGACATCTTGTATCCTAGCAACAAAGACCAGCCACCCACCACGCACTGAAAACAATTCACTCTCTAAGGTGTGGAAGTGCTGGAGAACGTTTTGGTTTTAAAAAAGCGTATCGTAGTCACTTAAGAAAGGCTCGTTCTCTGTTTATTCAACTACGCTTTACCATCTGTTTAGATTACATGTCGCAGGCGGTGAACAACGATTTCAAAACAAAACTAAGAAAAGCATTTGTCCTATCGTAATGTACTATAAGAGCCACGGTGGTCTAGCGGTTAGAACGCTGGCCTTGTAACCCTGGGGTCTCGGGTTCGATTCGCGGTGCCCGAATTTATAACTTGTGTTGGGCAAGGCCGTGGTCTAGGCAACACGGAGTTTTCCTCCGGGGGCTTCCCCGGTTTCTCCGTGGCATCCCAACAATTACTCCATTCACACACAGAAGAAGGCAATGGCAAACCACTTCTGGATCATCTGCCAAGAACGTATATGAACAGGCCCCAGTCCGAGAAAAGGATGGAATGATCCTGTTCATATGGACCTGTCGTCAGACAGAACACTAAAAAAAATGTTCTATGCAAGCATTTGAGTAAGCGTACTGAGGAAAACCAAGAAAACCATCCATCATTATAGCTAATATAGTTTTTTGTTGCTGAAACCGATTATTTGTGGTTATCAATGAAGTGTTTAGATTATAAAATACAGACACAGAACTAATACCTTTCATCAGCTCAAAACATTCTGCACCAGACGCAGTTTTCTTTAACCTGAACGCAGATGTTAATTTTACAGAGTAATTACTGACTTTAGTAACAGATTAGAACTTCACGGATAAGAAAATAAATTCTGTATTCACTATATAGACCGTAATTATTGAAGACAAGGGTTAAATGTATGAAAGGACGACGGATTGTGGCGTCTCTAAGCTCTTCCGAAATTATAACCAAAAAGGAGGAAGAGACTTTGATTGACGACTGAAAAGAGAGCTGGGATATCCAAATAACGCTGCAGCACTTAAAATTATGGCATAACCTCCATAATGAAAAAAATAATCAATATATTATCCGAAAAATATCGCAGAGACCTAATATTTAACTCTTCTGGAATAAGACACGAGGAAGACGAGATATTAGCAGATCTAAGACTAGATGGACTGGCCAAATAAGTGTAGGTGGAACAGGGAAACCAACCAAGTATTTTAAGAAGGATGTAAACAAGTGAATTTTTGTGCAAAGGTACAGCCCATGACTGGGAAAACTTTCCACATGAAGGCTTCAAATCCAGTGGCCTGATCGTAGGCGACGATGTGATGGTACTTGTACGTGGCTCCTCGTTACCAAATAGGCATATGTGGTCCGGGTTCTGTGCCCTTAGTTCGCACCACTTTGCAGCTATTTGACTTCCGAGACGCGCAGTTCCACATTAGCATTTCAAAGCGACAGTCGTTTGTTTCAAACTACTTTCGACCATTCCTCTCGAAGCAGCAGTGTAATTACTGCCTGCGTGTCTGCTTCATGCCCGAATGGACTGCAAATCAATGAAGCCAAGCAACGCGCTATAAATTTGTGTTGTAGGCACTGTAAATGAGAACATTTGACAGAATAACGATGGTCCATGTAGGCCTACACTCATATAATTTCAATTATTCCCATCAGCGGTCTTTCGGTTCGTCTCCTTTAGGAAGTTTTCTTCAGCCATCTTGTTATTAAAACAATCGAAGACCTGGGAGCAACTATGGACTTACTCATAAATTTAACGAATCTGGAAAAATTCTCGCTGTCGTCCACTGAGGTCTGCTGTCTTGAAATTTGTATCTTCCAAAATCTTACAATGTATAATTACACTGATGTTGGAGGCAGCAAGGACCCCTGAGAAGTCAGTAAACATCTACCAGAAGCATACACGATATCTTTTTTGAACTAAATAAAAATGCTTTACTAGGACGAATGATTGCGCCACCAGTAGTAGACTACAAAAATATCATGTCAGTTTCTCAGTGCTGACAACATTGCAATGCGTAAAACAGACAGATGTAAGGGGGCCTAGGCATAATGTTGTTTCAGAACTATATTAAACAGTGAATATAAAATATAATCAAAACCATAAAACATTGTTTTTCCAAGTATGTAAGTTTATATTAGAATTTATTCTGATAACTTCGGAAAATTTATATACATAAATAAGAAATTTAATCAGACGAGATAAATATTCTATTACAAATACATAGCTACAATTTCCCGTATTTTTTACAGTTTAGCCCAAAATGAGAATTTTTCTTTTCGCTTTACCGTCATTCTGTTTCTGTTTGATTTTAATTCCATTCATTCGACCTTTCCCCACTGCTTTGTGCTATTCCTCGAATTTCGGCATATTACAAATCTGACCTAGCTTTACATTCTTCATTACTTAATTGAATGAAAGTTTTCCTAGATCAACGGTACGGATACACGAAACATTTCATTAATACATTTTCAGATATAAAAAGTATTTACACTGGACGGTACATCGTCGAAATCTTTAGCTCGCAACTGTAGATACTCTCAGTACAGGCACCAAGAATATTTTCGTTTGTAACCATGGCAAAGCACAGGAAGGTAAGGATCAATTTAAATAAGAGACTTCGGGTCTCATTAAAATTAAACAGTGAATTTTAACATTACTGTTAATGTAATCTTCGAAAGAGAAACAGTCCTTCATTACAAACACCTACATCGTTGTAAGATATGAGGTTTTCACAGCGGTGAGTATGAATATTTCTGTCTTCTGGGTTGTTGCTCTGTGTAGTATGTAAACATCTACCATACTACACAGCGCAACAACCAAGAAGATCTAACTACTTGGCAAAGAATCGTTAAAGACACTATAAACCCGAAAAAGTTCACATTCCGTTGTCTGTTGCTTTCCGCTCGTCCTTTATTTCCATCCATCGATCACGATGTCATCTGGCGGGAGAACCGCCAGTAGCCACGCCTAGTTGTCACTCGTAATTTACATAATGCAAGTATAAATAACTCCAAGAGAAAGAACACTACTTAGAAGTATGACAAATGAAAATCAACTAGACAGTGCCACCCTAGCATTTAATTCACCATAACGCAGGAGTTCCTTGCTGCGAGTAGGGGTGTACAAACTTCCCCGCTATCCACAGACTCAGCAGCAAAGTTTTCATTACAAACCAATGTTTACCGTCACAAGAACACAAAACTCTACAGTAGCAACGGCGATGTTGCTCTTATGATATAAAATCATGTTAATTTCGGGATTATAGCAGCTCGCGATGGTCATACGCTGATCATATCAATTGTAAAGTGGTCAGATCCAAGGTCTGATAAACATAAACAGGTATCCTAAAAGATGTATACACATATTCAACGAATAAAACAAAGATATTTTATAAGATAATGTAATTGCGTCATATTGTGAATATTATAACAATTATTTATTTTAATCCGTCTGATCACAATATTTAAAATTTCTTATAATTAAGATAATAAAATATCATTCATGTTCCATATCGATTGATCGATTTACATTTCGGAACATTTACACAACATGTTTCGGTTTTTATAATCGATATGGAACATGAATGATATTTTATTATCTTAATTATAAGAAATTTTAAATATTGTGATCAGACGGATTAAAATAAATAATTGTTATAAAGATATTTTAATAAACTAAACAACTACGTCAGCATTGGCACTTAGTGAATCAGCAAATCTAGTGCAGGTGTTCAAAACGACCACCGACAGCTTCGTGCTACAGTCGACAGCGACTACCAACTGACTGACAAGCGCGGACAAAATTTGCTTCTGTGACAACTGCGCAAGACCGTTCCATTTCTTGGCAGCGTTGCCGGATTTGCGCTGTACACCGCGTCCTTGAAGTAACCCCACAAGCAAAAGACAAACGTGGTGAAATATGGCGATCGTGGGACGGTACTCAACAGATTCTATCCATTGAAACCAAACATGGGAAAAGAGACTTCGTTAGAAATAGACCACACACAACACACGGGACTCGATAACGAGGTTAATATTCGGTAATGTGTATACATCGTTCTTGGACACTCTGTATATTTAACGTTAGCTGCAATGCACATGGCTCGCTGTTTTTTCCTTAAAGCGAAGACCTGGGTGCTTAAAAGAAACTAAAATTAGGAAAGGAGTGTGTTTCTCCGAAACGTTGGCGTCTACCCACAAGTCGACAGTGTATAATAACCCACAATACCAACATAAAAAGAAGATAAATTTTAATTTCATAACGGGCCAACTGTGACGCCCAAAAATGTAGGGATTCAAAACAAAAGCAACGTAATGAACTGACATAAAATGTTAATAACATAAACAGTATGAGAAGCCTTATGTTAAAGAAAAAGAACATTTAAACAGTGCGCTAACAAAGAAATTACCGTCATGTCTGAAGGTTCTGACAAAGATGTGTCATTAATGCAGATTCTTGGACATTTTCTTGTGTCCCAAAAAGATAAATATTTTTATTTATTTATTTTTATTATAGTTATTCAATATACACACATATTCAATAAATAAAATAAAAATATTTGAAAAAACTACACCATTGCACCGTTAGGACTGGCACTTAGTGAAATATCGAATTTAGTGTATGCGTTCAAAATTATGGCCGATAGCTTCGTGGCACAGTTCACAGCGATGAGGAACTAACTTATAAGCAGCCACCATAGTTACTGTTGTGTATTCATCTTTTTGGGACACCTTATATTTAAAGTGCATCAGAAAGCAACTCACGAGACGAAATTAATAAAGAGATTTCACATTTGGGAGCATAATGACGTTTAATACGAGTTAGCGAATTATTTTAAACATATTCAATCAACAGAAGATGCTCATTCTAGAACAATCCACAGCATGACGACGCTAATAAATTGCGATAAGAAATTTTACAAAAATCAGGACTGCAAGCTACCAGCCGATGACTACCTGAGGCTCTCAGAACTTCCGAAGCACGTCGATTTCAAACAAGGTACTTTGTATTATTCAAAAAATATTATTAGGCTAACCAATCACGGAGAATGTGGTGGGTGGAGAATTCAGTACACACAGATTGCGAGAAAGTATAAATAAAATGTCTGTAAGAAAATATAAAGTTAAGGGATTGCTTGAAATGCCTAGACGTATATAGGAGGATAATATTAAAATAGATCTTAGACAGGACATTGTGAGGTGGTGAACAAAATTAGTCTGGCTTACTGTATAGTCCAGTGATGTTTTTATAAACATACGAATTAGCATTTCGGTTCCATATAAGGCGAGTAATTTCTTGAAAGGATGAACAATTATTAGCTTCTCAAGAAGAACTGTGCTCTGTAAAACTGTACAAGAACTGGTCATAATACAACAAGTGGTAATGTGGATCCATAACTACTATCTAGGAGAGAAATATAAATCATCCATTTCGATATTAAAAGTTGTCAGTGGAACCACGGTTCCGGAGAATTTAACGTAAATACGTCTATACGGAAAGGAAGTTTATATATTGGCTTTAATCTAAATATTTCCTTTATACATGCTTTACAATTGAGTAAAGTTTGATTAAGACTTTGCTTATTTAATTTGAATTAGTAAGGCTTCAGATGGGTCTGTGATAGATGAATGTAATGTAAAGTAATGTAAGGTAAGGTAAGGTAATGTAATGTAATGTAAGGTAATGTAATGTAATGTAGTCTTATGACGTATCTGTGCACGTATATACACCAAGGTAATGTAATGTAATGTAATGAAATGTAAGGTAAGGTAAAGTAAGGTAAGGTAAGGTAATGTAATGTAAGGTAACTATGTAGGTAACCATTGTTGTTTATTTGTTGATAAACACATGACGTTTCCAAGGTAACATAACAATGAAGTTACACTTTTTCGTTTCCCAGGTAACATAACAATGAAGTTTGACGTTTCCTAGGTAACATAACAATGAAGTTACAAATTTTCGTTACACTTTTTCGTTACATTTTTGCCGAATGACACTGACCCTAAAATATAGACGTATTTACGTCAAAAAACTGCATTGCAGCCTAACACTGGAAATTAAACTACATGTAAATTGAAGATTTCTGTCGCCCTGAAGACGGAGGCAGTATGACCTCCGAAACGTTGGTAAACATCGACCAGACTACACAGCGCAACAACCCAGAAGACAGAAATCTTCATACTCATCGCCCTGATGACGGAGGCAGTATGTCCTCTGAAACGTTGGTAACATCGACC
Organism: Zootermopsis nevadensis; assembly: GCF_977971745.1. Classification (NCBI taxonomy): domain Eukaryota; kingdom Metazoa; phylum Arthropoda; class Insecta; order Blattodea; family Termopsidae; genus Zootermopsis; species Zootermopsis nevadensis. Next base: position 10,037,765 of record NW_028259154.1, on the reverse strand, counting down.
AGACTACACAGCGCAACAATCCAGAAGACAGAAATCGTCATACTCATCGCCCTGATGATGGAGGCAGTATGACCTCTGAAACGTTGGTAAACATCGACCAGACTACACAGCGCAACAACCCAGAAGACAGAAATCTTCATACTCATCGCCCTGATGACGGAGGCAGTATGACCTCTGAAACGTTGGTAAACATCGACCAGACTACACAGCGCAACAACCCAGAAGACAGAAATCTTCATACTCATCGCCCTGATGATGGAGGCAGTATGACCTCTGAAACGTTGGTTAACATCGACCAGACTACACAGCGCAACAACCCAGAAGACAGAAATCTTCATACTCACCGCTGTGATAACCTCAAATCTTACATGCAAGTTATTTTCAATTATAACATTCGCTAACTCAGTAACACTTATATATCAGAATTCTTCTTTCAGGTGGCGGTGCAATGATAATAATATCCAGCACGAAACTAAAGATCTCCGTGTGATTTTTTGTCGATCCAAAAAGCAGTACTACTGTGTTCTTACAACTCTCGTTACAAGCCTGTAATCGCCACGCAGGAAAATACAAGGCAAATACAATCAGGAATCTGTGCATCGTCCAATTGCTACAACCGCTGCTTCAGTTGTCTACGGCTTCTCCTGGACAACAGGCGGAAATTGCCAACGCTGCTTTTCTGTAGTGGACTCCCAACCACCTGCAAGTAGTCCGGCTTGGCCGTCGAGCCCTCCGCGTCTTCGTGCATTTGTTCCAAAACAACGCAACGTATTTCAGTACAAGTAGATATCAGAGACCTGCACTAAAACATACTGGAAGCCGGTGGATCGATACCCGGTAAGGTCAAATGATTATTCTAGTATCCGCGTCGAGGGACCACCTCCTATCCGATGAATTTGGTAGGGGGAGGTTCTTACCATGGCGTGACGTTGACCACTCACACATTCATTTCATCTTGTTCCGAGGTCAAGAACGTGGAAGAGATATACGAGGTGCGATCGGAAGGTTTCCAGACTGCGCGTATAAAAACCCGTACACTTATCTCAGGTATTAAATTCATCCATCACCCTCGAAGTAGTTCCCCTGGGAGTGAACACAACGATCCCAGCGCCGCTGCCAAGCCTGGAAGCATCCCTGGAAATCTTTCTTTGTCAGCCTGTCAAGCACCATCTGCGATCTAACATCTAACCATCCCATCTCTCCTCCCCGAAGCGCTTTCAAGGCGTGTAGTGAGGATAGTAGGTGAATTTCATTTCGCTACGTATCGGACAACAAATATTCCTCAGAGTACAAATTGTAATAATCGTAATTCTCGTTAATATTGAGTACGTGGAATAATTAGACTGCATTAAAGTTCACCTTCATGTAACTCACTACAAGCAAGTGTGAACAGTTTGTACGCAATAAAATTTATGAGTATAGACACCGGAAAACATTTACTGTAGATCAGATTGTTGAAATAGATCTGTCTAAAAGACTTAACAAACTTGAAGATGGCTGTCTTCTGGGTTGTTGGGCCGTGTAGTCCGGTTGTAATTCGCCGACATGGTTACCTCCATCATCAGGGCGATGAGTACCCCCGATGATGGAGGCAGAAAATACCTCTGAAAAGTAGGTAAACTTCTACCAGACTACATTACGCAACAAACTATAAGACAGCCATCTTCAGACTCACCGCCTTGAAAACCTCAAATGCTACTGAAGAAATCTTCTCTTTTAATCCTGCTTTGCGCTATGGATCATATATTTCTTTGCGAGCTTCGTTTTTTACACGTTTCTTTGTTATTTCGCTATCAATATTTTCTTTGAGCTATACTTTATCTGCCCACGGAACACAGTAAGAGAGAATTTTCTTCACGGCAGATACGTATTAGATTCATCTTAATCCGCGATCAATAATCTTTCTTTGTGAGACTAGTAACAAAATTGCGTGGATTTTATATACAAGATATAAGATGTCCCTGCACGCCTTGTGTAACAGATTCTACGTGCGTCCATCTTACAAAACAACCGGACAAAAAGATTGACATATTCCAATATTTCCTAACAGGCGAATTGAAACAGCAGTAACGTCGATTATTTAAGTTTAAGAAGTGAACTTTTTGAATCTTAACCTGAATATTGGCAACCCTGGTACCCAGAACTTGGAACAAATCAAGACTTCCATGAACTAATTTTGTAATTCATGTCACTATATTTCTTTCTCCATAATTATTCCTTATTTCGCCCACTGAGATGAATTTGTTTGCAATGTTAACTAAGCTTAGAAGCAATAAAAAATTACATTACAATTACAACATTTAAATACGCTGTTTGCACTGGCCTTAATTCTGCTCTATGCAAAGAGTTCTTACGTACGTTGGTATACAGAAGATCGTCTTTGTCATTTTAACAGACGCAATATTTACACTAATTTCAGCTTTTAAATCTCAATGAGACACCGACAAGTGAACAAAGATAATTTATTAGCTTTCCTGGAGAGAATTTCTTATAAAAGTAAAGTGAAGTTTGTCCCACTATACGCCATGTAGGCGTTTGGGGGGAGAGGAGGTATAGCTCCTACTCATTCTTGACCTCGGCACTAGATGGGGGTGAGTGGTCAGCATCACGCCCCGGCCGTGCTTTACCCCCGGGAAAAGACCCCGGTACCCATTGTAGAGGAGGCTGGGTGGGCCCCAGAGCCGGTCTGGACACAGAGGCTAGAGGAAAAATCCTCTGCCCCCGTCGGGGATCGAACCCTGGCCGTCCAGCCCGCAGCTAGTCACTATACTCACTGAGCTATATTATACGTAACAAAACTTTGAACCCAACGCCGACATAATAGTTGTAATGTATTCATTATTTTTTTTTATTATTAGTGTTCTGTCTGACGACAGGTCCTTCCATCCTTTTCTCGGACTGGGACCTGTTCATATACGTTCTTGGCAGATGATCCTGAAGTGGTTTGCCATTGCCTTCTTCTGTGTGTGAATGGGGTAATTGTTTGGATGCCACGAAGAAACCGGGAAAGCCCCCGGAGGAAAACTCCGTGATGCCTAGACCACGGCCTTGCCCAACACAAGTTATAAATTCGGGCACCGCCGGGAATCGAACCCGAGACCCCAGGATTACAAGGCCAGCGTTCTAACCGCTAGACCACCTCATCTTATTATTATTTAGTGTTCTGTCTGACGACAGGTCCTTATGAACAGGATCCTTCCATCCTTTTCTCGGACTGGGACCTGTTCATAAACGTTCTTGGCAGATGATCCAGAAGTGATTTGCCATTGCCTTCTTCTGTGTGTGAATGGAGTAATAGTTGGGATGCCACGGAGAAACCGTGGAAGCCCCTGGAGGAAAACTCCGTGATGCCTAGACCACGGCCTTGCCCAACACAAGTTATAAATTCGGGCACCAGCGGGAATCGAACCCGAGACCCCAGGATTACAAGGCCAGTGTTCTAACCGCTAGACCACCTCATCTTATTATTATTTAGTGTTCTGTCTGACGACAGGTCCTTATGAACAGGATCCTTCCATCCTTTTCTCGGACTGGGACCTGTTCATAAACGTTCTTGGCAGATGATCCAGAAGTGGTTTGCCATTGCCTTCTTCTGTGTGTGAATGGAGTAATTTTTGGGATGCCACGGAGAAACCAGGGAAGCCCCCGGAGAAAAACTCCGTGTTGCCTAGACCACGGTCTTGCCCAACACAAGTTATAAATTCGGGCACCGCCGGGAATCGAACCCGAGACCCCAGGATTACAAGGCCAGCGTTCTAACCGCTAGACCACCGTGGCTCTGTTGTAATCTATCTGTAATCATTTGCTTTCACTCGCCTACGGTTTCTATCCACGTGGCCAGTTACCACTTGTATTTGTATATAACATTACATTGTTTTATACCACAATGAGAAATATTAGCACTTGCATGACTATGTAAGATACTGCATCAAGTATTTCTGTGCTCCTGTAGACAATTTGACGGTCAGCATTGTTAAAGTTTGTATGTGGCCTGAGGTAGCAATCGATGTGTTTTGTTGTGAATGCGACAGTTCTGAATAGTTGCAGACTGGAGCAGTAGTAATTCCATTAGAAACAATGATGGATGTTATAGCGTCTGCACATTAAATTACGTTGCTGAATAGAAACATCAGCATCGAGGTGACGTAATTGTCCAACTCCACTACAGGACAGTGATTCAGCCCTTACCTATAGATGGCAGTGACTCAGCCCTCAACTATAGAGGACAGTGATTTAGTCCTTGCCTCTCGTGCTGGAATACCAGTCTCTTTCCCTATATATTCTACGAGTGAATTCAAAAACATTAGCTAAATACGTTCTCCCTTAGATCCTACAAGACAAGTGTGTATCTCCTTTCCATATTAATAATTTTTAAGTAGGCGAAGAATCGACATGGAACTATAAATTAAGGACTTCTATAGCAGTGAACCAGTTTATAGCTAATTGTACGTAGCAAAATCAAGGTCTTATGCAGTAAACTAATTTATTACAAAGTCTGTACACAAATATAAACTCCAAAAGGAATTATTTTAATGTTCACGAAAATTTACAGCAATATTTTAGAAGCATGAAAATTTTTATTAAAGTAAATAGTTCAACATTAAATATTAAAAATGTTAAGATGAGTTTTGTCTTCTAGTCTTCTAAAATTTTGACAGGAGTTTCGTTGTTTACCTCAGTTTCTCTAGGCGATTACCCATTAATGGCATTATTCGTAGTAACTTAGGTGTAATCGTAAACCAACATACTTTTTCTGATTCAATTCATTATGCCATAGACATGAAAATTTACATTGCAACAAAAAAAAAACATAAACATTCCTGATATTCAAAGAAATTGTACACCTGAACACTTCAGCGTGAACCTAAGGCATCACGCTTCCGTATTATTTTAATTTCATAACTCCAACCCGTAAAACCATTCAACAGAAAAATTCAGTCTCTCCACCTGCCAAAAAAATACCCAGTTCGCAGAACATCATTAACAAATCCATACATATTCTGTTGCATGTATGAATACGATAATGGACAATGTCAGGAAACATTACCACTAGAACAGATGACGTAGTGCATTCTTTTCGGAATTTCAGATTTCAGAAATAATTTTACTCCCCTGCTAATTATTTACGGCAAATAAAATTTACGTAATCTCTGCTAAGAAAATAATTTATATTTCTTTGACTTATATTCTCAAACTACATACAGACAGATCAAGCAATACGGAATAGAAGTCTAAAACTTACTTCCTTACTACACAATCGTTCAGTCTTACAGATCACGCGTTGTGAAAGCAACATCTGAAGGAAATGTAACTGAGATATCAGCGTTCTGATCTTGTGAAGAGATAATCCCAGATATAATTTGAGGTTTTCACGGCGGTGAGCCTAAAGATGTCTGTCTTCTGGGTTGTTACGACGCATGATGGAGGCGGCATCTACCAGACTACACGGCGCAACAACCCAGAAGACAGCCATCTTTAGACAAACACAGGATCGAACCCTGTTCTTGAGCTGTTTAAAATAAATCTTTGTCACAAACACACTTTTTCGCTATCATAAAGTGTTCAGAGTGATAATACGGATTTAGTTACACGCCTTAGACCGCGGTCACTGTAATCAGCATTATTATTTATTTTTAAGAAGAACTTATGTGCAAATTTTGCCTGCGTTAAGTCACACACAGGCCCAACATCAAAATTTTCAAACTCGCAATATTTCTAATTACTGACTTATAAACAACATGTCACACAGAACTTTTAGGTGTATTTATAATTGCATTATCATGTCAAATTTCAGCTGCAATAATCTATTAGTGATCGCTGTAAAACCAAAAGCCAAATGAAAATGTTCGCACGGTCGACATATTTTACGATAAATGTATAATTGCATATTTTGAATATATAGTCCAATAATTTCACGACCAAGCGATATCATTGCAGTTCCCATATCCGATAAAGTTTTACTATTTATTGCAGGAATTGAAAAATTTAGAGTAGGGGTTATCTCCAACTGAATAACGTTTATATTAAATTCAGGTCAGTTGGTTAAAAATTGGAAGGGGGAATACGGAATTCTCTCACAAGCGCAGCCTGCTTCTAGGCCATGACATGATAAAGTTCACAGTCTACACAAAATACGTATTAAAAAATATTTTATTAATATAAAAATTACGTATTATCGATATCCAAGATTCAGCGAATCACCTAAAAAAATGTATGCCTTGGAAATTTAATTTTGAATGTTTCTTGTGTTAAATTTATAATCCGAAAATAAGTTCTGAGAAGGTAAACTGGATCCAACAGGACCAGAATCGTGTCCAGTTTCCGGCTAAACTTCTGGGTCCTGTCATCAAATACCCAAAGCGCACGGATCTAATCGTTAAATTATCTAAATTTATAATTGACAACAAGTAACAAAGAATATGACAATTCTCTCCAGAGTCTGAATTTCCTACACACGTACATGTATTCTTATAACACGTGTCTGGTTTACTTCCTGACGTGGAAGAATATAAAGGCAGTTCAAATAATTCATGAAATATTGTTCTCATACTCGAGCGTCTGTTATTTGCGTCTGACAGGTCGATCAGAGCCCCCTGGTGACTTTACCACGTATCTTTAGTAGAACCGTGTTTCCCCGTGGCGTTTGGTGTGTTCAACATGTCTCCAGCACACTGTGTCACAACATAAAATAAACATTTGTTTCAAGCTGTGTTAATGCAATGTTTGCTGCTACTCAACATTTTTAAAAACATTTATCGAAACGTTATACAAGCCTAATTACCTTTAATTAATTGGTTAAACATGGCTGGTATACGAGGTGCAATCGGAAAGTTTCAAGACTGTGTCAATAGAGGGCAAACCGGATGTAGTACGAGCTTCTGCCGCTAGGGGGTGCGGCCTACATTCATAGTGAATCAGTGTGCCAGCCGGCATCATCGAATTAGCATTTGTTTCTTAGTTACGGGCGTTTTGGTAGTGCATTACACCGACCCTCCTGCGATTTCGGAATGGCGTGTGCATCAAATTTTGCCAAAGACTCGCCAAAACGGCTACGGAAACCTATGAAATGCTAAAGCAAGCATTTGGGGAGTCCGCAATGGGTCGTGCACAAACTTTTGTGTGGCATTCACGTTTTAAAAATGGCCGAACCTCTGTCGACGATGACGAGCGTTCTGGACGACCATCTTCGAGCACAACGCCCGAAAATGTTACGAAGATTCGGCAGGCCATTCACGAAGATCGACGTCGTACCATCAACGACTTGTGCGACATTGTTGGGATAGGCTATGGGACCTGCCAGCTGATTCTAAAGGAAGAACTCCACATGCGACGCATCGCAGCCAAGTTTGTGCCAAGGCTCCTGTCTGAGGACCAGAAGCAGAATCGACTTCTCGTTTGTCAGGAGCTCAAAGATCTTGAAAGAACCGACCCCAACTTCCTTTCTAAGCTCCGTGTGACTTCTTCCTCTTCCCAAAGATGAAAATTCAGCTAAAGGGAAGGAGATTTGAGACGATAGAAGAGATTCAGGCAGAATCGCAGATGGTGCTTGACAGGCTGACAAAGAAAGATTTCCAGGCTTGGCAGCGGCGCTGGGATCGTTGTGTTCACTCCCAGGGGAACTACTTCGAGGGTGATGGATGAATTTAATACCTGAGATAAGTGTACGGGTTTTTATAGGCACAGTCTTGAAACTTTCCGATCGCACCTCGTATACTTTAAAGGGAAAAAACATAAGATGAGTCGAAACGTCGTGACACAATAGCCATAAATACTATTTTGTCGTCGTCTTATATGGAGGACAATGGGGTAGACGTAATAGCCAAGTCTTGTATTTACGAGGAACCACGTTCGAATATTATCCTGACTAAAATTATACGTGATTTTATTCAGTCTTTCCACACTAATGTTGATACAGTAGCCTGCCTTAAAAGTGTTAAAATCGCCTACTTCTAAATCCTTTTCTACACAAATCATCATTATCTTAACTTATTCTTGGATGACTTTAAAATAGTTTAACTGTCCAGGCTCTGTAGATTGATTTTTGATTACGAATTGTAAAAATGCGGAAAGAAAGTTCGAACATATTTTTATGACAAACCGCAGCATATGCTTAGAGAAAATAAAGAATATCACGAAAATATCAGCCATGTTCTTCAGTTCACTGGTTAACATTCAAATCCGGCATTTTCCGTATACAAAGTAGCAATGGTAATCATTTGTCCGTGAATTTCGATATGATAGAATCTAATGCAGGGGATCTCAACCTTTTTCGCTGGCGTACCAATAATTATAATTCAACACATTAAATGTACCATAAATCAAATGCGTTTAGGTAAAACTGTTATTTATGTTAATATTAACATTTGATTTTCTTACTTACTTTGCGTACCACCATTGGTAAGCGTGCCATAGGTTAATAAATGGTTATTTAATATATTCAACGACATATATCCTGTGAGACAGAATCGTTCAGTAATGTGAGAATACAGCATTGCGTCTTTGCACGAATTATTTGCAACGACAGTATAGGCATGCGAAAAAATATAGGACGAACTGCTAGTAGGAATAACTGGACACGATTTCAAATCATTATATTCATAAATTTAATGTTATGTTATATTTGGCTGCGAAAATAAGTGTCTTTTATAATCGTTAATAGACCATTACAATAAAGTCCCGACAGACGGACAGATACATGACGGAACTCGTAGAAAATCAACACGCAATAAAACATTTACCAAAGGAAGAATTGTATTAGTTAAAACCGTTCCTACAACACGCCATAAGCTTCAGAGTTTCTTCTGGGATTAACACAGGGTTGAAACGAATGTAATTAAGCAATTTCCTTTTCTAACGAGCACTCACCACTAATAAATCTGCATATTAACCACCGACGGTCTAACACACTGTACACGAGATCCACCATGCACTCAGCAGTCATCTGTTAACATTAGTAAGAGCACACGAAATACGGACAGATGTAAGTACAGTTCTGTTATATTTTACAGAAACCAATCCACGTCACACAATATTTCAAACGAACCAAACAAATGTACAGTGCCAAGTGTGGTCTTATTTTCGTCCGTCCATATATTAAAGGATATTCGGATTGAAAATATCCGGTGATATTTCAAATTTAAATTAATGTTCAGAAACGAATTTAAATCGGTAGTCACCACCTTGTCGAAGGCAATCTGCCGGGTGAGGAGGCTTGCGTGCTCAAATGACCCTTAGGGCTATGCCGGCCTGAGCTTCGGCTCATGGTAGGGTCACCCAAGCCGGACAGGTCTAAGGAGATGCGCTAGACTAAGAGTGATACCCTGGTCCTCCAGGTTGGGGGTTGGGTGTAGGGCTAACAACCTTTCACCTTTAAAAAAAATATGTGTTACGAAAAAATCAACCAAGCCTCGGATCAGGACGGACTCTTTGGCACGACCACGGCAATTGAAAAAGGACATGAGATTTGGTACCTGGAACATTAGGAGCCTCTATAGGGCTGGGGCACTGAAATCAGTGTGTAGGGAATTAGGGAATTATAAGTTAGACTTAGTGGCAGTGCAGGAAGTGCGATGGGAGGGGGAGGGCACGATCCCAGTGGACAATTTTACATTTTTCTATGGAAAGGGGAATGACAATCATCAGCTAGGGACGGGTTTTTTTGTTCATAGCAGAATTAGGGCAGCAGTTAAGAGAGTAGAATTTGTTAGTGACAGGTTGTCTTACGTAATTTTGGAAGGACGTTGGTGCGACATCATTGTCCTTAATGTTCATGCCCCAACTGAAGACAAAAGCGATGATATCAAGGATAGCTTTTATGAAGAATTGGAATCAGTATTTGATACATTTGGCAAGTATCACATGAAAATTCTGCTAGGAGATTTCAATGCAAAAATTGGGAGGGAGGATGTCTTCAAACCCACAATAGGCAGCGAGAGTCTCCATGCACTTAGTAATGATAATGGCGTCAGAGCAGTGACCTTCGCTACGTCAAAAGATTTAATTGTAAAAAGTACAAAATTTCCACACCGTGATGTTCATAAATACACTTGGACTTCCCCAGATGGCAGAACACACAATCAAATAGATCATGTTTTAGTAGATAAGAGAAGGCAGACAAATGTAATTGATGTGAGATCATTCAGAGGAGCAGATTGCGACACTGATCATTATCTGGTGGTAGCAAAAGTGAGGGAGCGGCTTTCAGTAAGTAGACGAACTAAACAAAATTTTGACACAGAAAGATTTGATTTGAAAAAATTAAGTGAGGGAGAGGCAAAGGAACAATATCAAGTTGAAATTTCGAATAGGTTTCAAATTTTAGAGACAAATGAGGATAATGAAAGTGTGGACATCAACAGGGAGTGGGAAAATGTCAGAAACTGCATCAAAATTTCAGCAAAAGAGAAACTAGGATACTACAGGAGAAAGCAAAATAAACCGTGGTTTGATGAAGAATGTTCAAAATTAATAGATCGAAGGAAGCAAACAAAATTTCAATGGTTGCAGAACCCAAACAAAACAAATGCGGATAATCTATGTAACGTGAGACGTGAGGCTAGTAGAACCTTTAGGACTAAGAAAAGGGAATACCTGAAGGGCAAAATTGCTGAACTTGAGACAAATAATAAGGAAAAAAACATCAGAGACCTGTACAGAGGCATTAATAACTTTAAGAAAGGATATCAACCCCAGACTAATTTGGTAAAGGATGATAGTGGCAATTTGCTTGCAGATCCAATAAAAATTGTGAATAGGTGGAAAAATTTCTTTAGCGAGCTCTTAAATGTTCATAATACTGGTGATATTAGACAGATTAAAATGCATACAGCTGAACTGTTGGTGCCAGAACCTAGCTTAGATGAAGTGGAACTAGCCATTGGGAAGTTGAAAAGTTATAAATCTCCAGGAATTGATCAGATTCCGGCCGAATTAATTAAAGCAGGTGGCAAAGGGTTGCATATGAGGATCCATAAGCTTATTCAGTTAATTTGGGATAAGGAAGAGATGCCACATCAATGGAAGGAATCCATAATTATTCCTATTTATAAGAAGGGGGACAAGACTGAGTGTGGTAATTACCGAGGAATATCGCTGCTATCAACCTCATACAAAATTCTATCCAACATTCTTTTGGCAAGATTAACCCCATATGCGAATGAAACTATTGGGGATCATCAGTGTGGGTTCAGACGAAACAGATCAACGATTGATCAGATCTTTTGCATTCGTCAGATACTAGAGAAAAAATGGGAGTTCGGTGGGACTGTACATCAGTTATTTATAGATTTCAAAAAAGCCTATGACTCTGTGAAGAGAGAAGTGCTATATAATATTCTTATTGAATTTGGTATACCAAAGAAGCTAGTGGGTCTAATAAAAATGTGCTTAAATGAAACCTGCAGCAAAATTCGAGTAGGTAAATATGTATCTGAGACATTCCTCATCAAGAACGGTCTAAAACAAGGAGATGCTTTGTCTCCCTTGCTCTTTAACTTTGCGCTAGAATACGCCATCAGGAAGGTCCAAGGTAGGCAGGAGGGTTTGCAATTGAACGGGACACATCAGCTATTGGCATATGCTGATGATGTTAATTTATTGGGGGACGATATAAATACAATAAAGAGGAACGCAGAAGTTTTACTAGAGGCTGGTAGACAAGTGGGGCTGGAAGTAAATTCAGAAAAAACTAAGTACATGTTAGTATCTCGTCATCAGAAGACAGGCGGGCAAAATTATCTTAGGGTAGCTAATAAATCCTTTGAAAGGGTTACAAAGTTCAAATATTTGGGAACAACAATAACAAATCAAAATGATACTTGTGAGGAAGTTAGGAGGAGACTAAATTCCGGAAATGCTTGCTACTTCTCAGTCCAAAATATTTTGTCTTCCCGTCTGATTTCTAAGAACCTGAAAATTAAAGTATACAAAACAATAATCTTGCCTGTTGTTTTGTATGGGTGCGAAACATGGTCTCTCACTCAGAGGGAGGAACACAGATTGCAGGTGTTTGAGAATCGGGTGTTGAGGAGGATATTTGGGCCTAAGAGGGAAGACGATGGGGCGTGGAGAAAACTGCACAATGACGAGCTTAAAAATCTGTACTGCTCCCCCAGTATTGTGAGGGTGATTAAGTCGAGAAGAGTGAGATGGGCGGGACATGTAGCGCGCATGGATGGGACAAGAGGTGTGCACCGGGTACTGGTTGGGAAACCTGAAGGGAAGAGACCGCTGGGGAGACCTAGACGTAGATGGGAGGATAATCTCAGGCGGGATCTATGGGAGATAGGAGTTGAAGGAAACTGGATTTTGTTGGCCCAGGACAGGGTCCGGTGGAGGGCTTTGGTTAATTCGGTGATGAACCTTCGGGTTCGGTAAGCCATCTAGTTAGTTAGTTAGTAAACCCCAATAACAATAAAGTATTGTACAGGATGATACAAAAGGTCAGGGCCAAACTGAAGTAGCGTGTAGAGGAACTCAGAGAGATCAACTTTCGAATAGGAATCCATGTCCTCCGAAGTTATCCTGAGTCAGTCGAAGCCATTGACTGTAGGCAGGTCTGATAACATACGGCTGAAATAATTTAGTTTGTAAGGTTGCTAATGTAATCCTTGCACATTTATAAAAAAAACTAAGCCAGTAGGAGAATAGCAAAGTACGATGATTTGAGCGGTATGTTATCAGACGTCCCTACCTTCAATAGCCTCGACTGACTCAGGATAACTTCGGAGGACATGGATTCCTATTCGAAAGTTGTTCTCTCTGAGTCCCTCTATACGCTCATTCAGTTTGGCCCTTACCTTTTTGAATCACCCTGTATATCCCAAATATGTATACCCTATCGCTGAGTGCACTTCCCGACTGATGCTGATATGAAAAGAAGCTGAAATAATAACTCGAAATGCAAAATTTATGTTCTTTCGTGGTGGTGCGCTAATACAAAAGCATAAGCCACGAATCCTTCCCGATATTTCTTGATTTCTCATATGATACTCTAAAAGATACGTCCTTAAATTTCTGTATAATTGCAGGATTTGAGGTTTTCACGACGGTGAGTCTGAAGATTTCCGTCTTCTGGGTTGTTGCGCTGTTTAATCTGATATAAGTTTACAGACGTTTCAGAGGTCCTTGCTGCCTATATCGCCCTGATTATGGAGGCAGTAAGGACCTCTGAAACGTCGGTAAACTTCTACCAGACTACACGACGCAAAACCCCAGAAGACAGATGTCTTCTGTATAATTCGCGCTGTTGTGGGATGATGTTTCAGTTGCTTTGAAACAAAATACCTCAGCCTTCAATGAATGGTAGTTCGAATAAATCTGGTTAGGTCAGGAATTCAGCTCACGGTGCAGCACGACGATGATGAATCACTAGTAATAAGTCCGTGTAAAAGCCACATATGTCGCTCTTTCATTTCTCCTCACTGAAGCTGATGTAACTTTTCGGATGGAAACCGCTACAATCTATAAAGTGATTCTGAATTAAATTACCAGTGTCTGCATTACGAGAATGTAAATGGGAATGAAAGGACGTACTAACGCATTGTTTTATTTCTCATTCGACGTTATGGTTAAACATCGAGCTGTGGTTTCTGAGCTTCAAATTCACAAATATCCGTATCCGCGGACGAATTCCTTCATTGCGAGTTCAAACACCTCAATCAATAAAGTATCTAGCCACGGGTTGGTTGATAAGGGTTCGATTTCTCGAAGTAATAGCCATTCTTTACTTTTCGTCACTACAGTGTCCAGCTCGGCCGTGAGGTTAGCCAATACTCATATCTAAATGGTACAGCGAACACATTTTCCTTAGGTTAAACTGACCAAATCGTGAAGGTAACCAGTCACCTAAACCTGATTGTGACGTCAGAACTGTGACTGAGCCGTCATAAAAACCTTCATATTTCAGACACCGCCCGAATCTTGTATTGTCAACGTAACTAGGTTAGAATCAACAACGTACAGTATCAGGTCGTGAGAACAAAGTTTTGGACAGCCCACTAACTAACTAACTAGATGGCTTAGGGTAACCGAAGGTTCATCACCGAATTAACCAAAGCCCTTCACCGGTCCCTGTCCTGAGCCAGCAACATCCAATGTTCTTTAGACAGCCCGCGGAGCCTGCAAACACTTTCCTCAGACCAGCCCAAAGAAACCAAAAAGCCATGGATAAAAAATATACGGAAATTTGTCAAGAAAGATATGTGGTTGTTACATCTCATTGTTCTAAGGCCTTGTTCGTATTTTTAATTATTTGAATTTATATCACTGCTGGAACCACTGGGGCTTCATTTTTCTTGTGGTATAACAGCCATCTGTAAGCTTTATTTATAAAGAAAGTTTTAATCTTGTTACTCGTATCTTCAACTATAAGAACAGGCAACGGATTATTGGTATGGCAAATGGCGCGTATTGCATACTTTGAAAACTGTTTGTACCCGTAATATCATTAGTTGTAAAGGAAGGACATATGGAAAGAATATGTTGTCTACTTTCCTTCAGATGTTTCCAACCATAGCACATTTAAACTCAGGCTAAATGAGATTTGTTTTGACGTAATATCCTAAATAACTGACATTCAACACACCGATACAATTTACGCCTTAAAACGAAAAACAAAAATTTCCATCTCAATGTTCGATAATATATTTATCCTTCCCAGCACACACGAGTGTCCACTTCAGCCATGTCGTATTCCTCGAATTCTTTTAATATTTTATACTGCCCAATTCGCACAATTTCCATCCCAAAGTGACGCAGTATTAATAATTCTTAAGTATCAAACACAAATCAAATAGCAACTTGTGTTTTATACTTCAGTTAAATAAACAGAAAACGTGTTACAATTAAATTCACATTTGTGTGTGCTTTTGAAAAATACGGTAAAGAAAATTATCGTCAAATCTTAAGCTTAGAATTAGTAAAAGTAAACAGTTATGATTCATTCAAGTCATGTGATGGTCGCCGAAATAATCATCTCTTTTGTCTTCTACGCGGCCGTCTTGGACACCGGAACTGATCTATACTAAGCCAACATTCCGTCAAAGTGTTCAAAACGTACATTATTCAGCATGAATACAATTTACGAAAAGTCGCCATTATTGAATTCGATATCAAAACGACATGTAAGAGCCTTAAATATATGTGTGTCACCCACATAAGAAACAAAAGAGTTTCATGAAAACTGGCAAAAGTTTAAAACTAAATGAAAAACATAACAGAGAGACTACATTCAGCAACCTACGAAACTTTCTTGTTATTTAATCATTAAGCCCTTGGATGGACACAGTATTTTTCTCCGAAATGATGGCACCTAACGACAGGTCTGCCAAAATCCTTAAGAACCTCAGATCTTACGCAGGCCTATTTAAATGTCTGTAATGCAATGATTTATTTTTAAGTGCATCACACGAAGTACACAACAGTAACGCACTACGCGGTCACCGTGTTGTCTGTCCGTCCGCATACTTCACCTGCAAAATAAAATTTGCGAGACCACATATAATGTTCTTAGGCATGTAATCCATGTTTTATTTACACGAGTCTTAACTTAAACTTCATTATCTTCGTTCAAAAACATTATTCCCATAAAACGTTGTTGCGTGAAATCAAATATTATACAAATTACGATCCACAACTACTATATCAAATATTTTTCAATACCGCGTTATGTTAAATGAAATTTAAAAATAATTTCTGTCTGGACGTAGTGTTATCAGCACTGTAACAATTTATTTGCGGTAAATGAATAAAAACGACCACGAAGCACGCAAAATTACAAATAAATCATTTTGAGAGTTATGAGTATATAAATGTGGGGTATACTGTAGTTAGTAACAACTTTTGAAGGTTTACCATAAAAATACCCCATTCTTTTCCGCGGTAATGTCATTTTTCAAGTTTGTTCACCTGCTTCACTGACAGAATAGACAGGAAAACTGGCATTTCCCCTATAGCACTCACATTTTCCTTTCCAGGCCATTTGCATTTCGCTGTGCATCAACAGACTAGCGCATTACAACAGGACAGCAAACTTCGTCCTTACACGCCGCCCTTGAGTTTCATGACGCGGTCTGTTTCCCCTCGTGCTCAAGAACCACGTCTAGAGGGAAGAGTTAAGGACCTTTTCCACAAGACACAATTGAATCACGACCCGCCATTATTCGGATAAGAGGGTGAATGGTCTACAGACAAGAGAACGGTCAGACTGTGACTTTATTCAACTACCCTGAAATTTGCCTCTCGTGGTCTCGAACACAGATCCATATGTCGGAGGGAACATACGCTGATCCATGCAAACAATTAGTTTCGCTTTCATTCAGTAATCCTGTGCAGGATGTCAAGTCCACGCAGCGACGCGAAGGGCATGTTGAAAGCAACGCGTGAATTTGAATGAAGAGGTGATATGCTGTTCATTTATCACGCTCTAACAGACTACAAAAACTGAGTAATATATTTCACGAACTCAAAAATAACACGAGTACAAATCAGCCCTGTATTCAGCAGAGATTATGGCATATATTATAAGTCAAAAGGAACATAAATGCTCAAACAGGCTTCAAAGACTTGTGAATGAAATTTTAAAAACAGCTGATAACCGCTGTCTAATACACAAGAAGATAATAAATTTTATTAGCAACATTTAGGTGTTCCTTACGCTCTATTTTGGGGCCGACGTGGTCGTCTGTAGATCACGGTTTATTTAGAATCTAGGCAACCAGCACGACCTGAGGTTCACTGCCGGAAAAACAATGTTATAAAAACGAAAGAGATCATTATAGTCATAATAATGTTATAAAATTACAATTTAAATAAAAATGTGAACCTAGGACACTGTTCTCTCACAACAATAGCCTTTCAATATTCTTTACTAGAAAAATGATACAAAAGAGTTTCAGGTGACAAAATCACTCTGATACTGATACGAGGTTTTCTTAACATTTTTCCAGTTTAAATAAAATTAATGAGAGAACTAGTAAGACACTTACTTCAAAATATCGCATTAGCGGTAGAACAAATTTTACAAAACTTGTTAAAAAGTTCTCGCCAGTTACTTTTATCAAGTTATATCAGTTACTTCAAGATAACGTATTTAAGTGACATTTTATACTGTATCTGTGCCAACATTTCATCGGGTTGTGGTATTTCCACACGGTACATCGAAGCATTCAAAATAGTTCCTGCAGTCCTTTGTTTGTGATATTCGAATATTTCAACAAATTCAACAACCACCCCTAATATAAATATATGTACAACCACATTTGTTTCATGTGTACAGACGGACAGACAGACGGATATCATCTAGACAGAACATCTAACCTCTCTCTACTAGAATCTGAGTTGTCTGAGTACAAAGGCATCGCGCAGAGGAGTGACCTGTTTCCATGGAGACAGTCATCTGCATTTCTAACACCAGACAATTGAAAGCTTTCCAATCTATACGTAAACATTTAACACAGCTCCAGGCGTGAACAGAGAATCTGAAATCTCTTTCATTTTAACAGAGTAACATTTACCACGATTGAGAGTAGCTTCATTATGTGTTCTAAATCTGACCAGTCATGAGTGAATTTCATAAACCTATGATACCTTCCCAGTACGTATAGTCTGCTCTCGTGAAACGATTAAATAGCACTGATACTACACGAATTATAACCAATTAGGTAGAAGACTGGTATCAATAGATTAGCCTTATCGAAAATCGGTTAGTCTTTAAATTAAATACGTTTGCTTAAAAATGTCAAGAGTAAGGTAACTGGAGGAATATTCCCAACACGTGAGAAATATTTCTCCAAAATTTCATGTAATAAACTTGTGAATCACACAGAAAATTCACTGTTAGTACCCTTTTATATGACAAGCATATCGGTAAATCTTTAAGGGCATCTTCTTTGATCATTATATTTTATGGCTTGAGATTCAAAATTACAAAATTATGATATTTCCGAGACAGACTATCTCAATCTTCAGGTTAAACACCGAAGATAAATAAATGCCTACACTGCAGGGTTGTTAGACAGAACTTAACTCATCATCATCAAATCGGATTAGAAGATCGTTTTTAAATCAGAATTACTTCTGAAATTATGAATCAGTTTCGACATTTGACAGAACTCCTTGGACAAGTGCTCATCAACGTTACAGACCTTTTTATATTTTACCTCAACATGGATACTGGTCTCCAAAAAGTCTCAAGATTTGGAATCTTAACAACAAATATTCGGAACTGTGGATTAGCATTACAGAGTGTTCGGTTTATATATGTAACAAATTTTTGAGAAATGGAAACATTTCTTTTTTATAACTCAATATCTGACACAGGTCCCCCCCCCTCCAAAAAAAGACTTAGCGACTTTAAGTTCATTAGGCATCAATCTGAACCACGTTGTAGACACGACAATAACAAAGGCCAATTCTTCTCATGTGGTTTAACATTTAAAACGTGATTTTCTTGAAGAGTGCAACAGTCTTTGCTTAAGATTATCAATGTCCTGACGTCCTTGGGCACACACAATGTCCTACCCTCAAATCACCACACAAATAAATCCGGCCACTTAAGTTCGGTGAACTTGGTGGTCAAGCAAGGTTCCTACCGCGACCACAACAGTTCATGTGCCGCTCGAGAAATCACAGACTTCTGTCGACCAGTACGTTGGTAGTCTATCTTGCTGGGGAATGTCCAGTTTTCTCTTAATTGTTGGCTGCTCGTCTAGGTACAGTCGCCGATGCACTGCGTCCTCAGCCAAGAAAAATAGACCATACACGTTGTCACGAGTCATTCCACACCAAACATTAGCATTGGGACTTTCAATTTCAAGTTCTTAGGTTAACACGGGGGTCTCAGTGTCCCATACGATCAAGAGTATTCATCCTGCCACAGGCGTGGAATATCGCCTATTAAAAAATCCTTGTCCTTTTAGATGTGCTCGCAAAATACGCTTGAAAGCCCGATTCTTATTCTGCGCATGCGTAGTGATTATCCCATACCAGACGCCCATGTTTGTGACAACCAACGTAACAGATGAGAGCTGTGCCACTTCTTTCTTATTTTTATTTCATTCATACCCAAAAGTATTAGACTATCTATGTTTAAATAATAAATTGGAAGAAAACATAAGTCAAATTGTTGATAACAAGTATCTGCCCAACAGTGTGAGTATGAAATTACCATCATAAGGGGCATGTACCACGTATTGAAATAACCTTCTGATATTTTAAAAGAAAAATTGTGGTATGGTTCTATATCAGGATTTGGTTGCTAGGGTTACAAACTGGTTCTATTTCACTAAACAGAGTTAACTGTTAATGTTGAAACACTACTCACTCCTAGAGGTACGCGTTCAGAAATTGCTATGGATGTATTTCAACCTTAATATCAATTTTAAACGTTGACGTCAGACATTTGTGATTGATGAAGACAGATGGCGACAACAAGGACGAAGCAGCAGAACTCAATATCGAAACTTATTGATTATATCTTCCGGAGAGGAATCCCAAATAATCTGTTTCTCTTTTGGGTCAAATATTATAGAAACCGAACTGTCACGTATGAACTGGGTGTTTCACAACTACATCTCCAAGAAATATTTTTTTTAATTTATAGCTGGTTAAAATGTATAGAATTTTTCCGAAACGTTAAAAGACTATACCGCGAATATGTTAAATAAAATATTCTGGCCCATCGCTCGGCTAGCTTAGTCTATCTTCTCTGGCACGTTCCACACAAAAATTGGCTTTAATACTAAAATTATCTTCATTCTGTCGCCTACGCGAAGAACTTTCGCGAATTCCTTTATTTGCACCGGTCCATATCCGATTCTAGAGGGGCATTGGGTCAGTTCGTTACAAGCACTGGTAAAAATGGTAGATGGTTATGCGTTGCTCGTTATCGTCAAAACTAAAAGTATTGCCTAAACAAAAAACATTGTTCTCTTAGAGTAGTTGTTCATTCAAAAATACGACGTTCTCGTGTCATAAAATCACAGAGTTATCCATAGGCAAAGGTGGATAATATAAAAGTTCATTTCAGAAGTGGAATTAAATGGAATAAGAATTCCATTAAAAATTGTTTGTTCAAGGTGTTGGCTGCAGTTGGTAGCAAGAATAAGCGAATAAAGAAAGGATGTTGAAAAAGGATCACCGGTAAAATCACGGCAGAGGAAGATTTTTTCAGCTACAGATGAAATTGATGAAGAAATCATAACGAGAGCCAAGTAAATTTTGAACACTGTAGAGAAACAAACGGCGAGTCGTACTGATACATTTGTCGTCCGGGAAAATGCCAATTTCTAAGAAGGCGACGGATAACTGCCGGCTTAGTTGCGTCTCAAGTATTAAATACATTTTTGTACACAAGCTTTTCTCTACGATATTTTTCTTCTCTGAGATCTCTAGATGTTCCTGTCACGCAACATTCCTTGAATTTTCTTCTACAGGTGAAATAAGACTAGTGACATTCGAGAAAATGTCGTTCAACGTAGTGAAAGATTAGATTTGAGAAGCTTACATCAGAGCAATAAACAAATGCCAACTGTGTATGTAGATGGGACGTACTTAGATGGTTCTGACACTATATCGCATGAGTTTACTAACAGAAGGTATTAAAGCTTCGTTAACGTCTAATTATCATCCATACAGGTGAAGTTAATACAATTAAAATTTTTAATCAAGTGTGAAGAATGATTACTTCTTGAACCATACATTTTCAATATGGTTATTAGTAGTAGCAGATATAGGTTAGTTATTTGCTTAACTCGGACCATTTTACTTAAAGGAGGCGAGAACTGACATCTTAAACCCTCTCCTAATATTTATATCAGAACTAAAACAAAATACTATCACGAAGAAGTTAATTTAGGAAATTTTACGAAGTAATTTATGTACATTGTCAAATACGGATCCTTGATTCATAAAATGTTATGGTGATATATTTTTTTGTATATTAGGTACTTTGAGAAAAAGCTCATTCCGAACCGGCCTATCGATACGAGGTGCGATCGGAAGGTTTCCAGACTGCGCGTATAAAAAAACCCGTACACTTATCTCAGGTATTAAATTCATCCATCACCCTCGAAGTAGTTCCCCTGGGAGTGAACACAACGATCCCAGCGCCGCTGCCAAGCCTGGAAGCATCCCTGGAAATCTTTCTTTGTCAGCCTGTCAAGCCGTCATCCCGCATCCTCCTTAGCTCCGTGTGACTTCTTCCTCTTCCCAAAGATGAAAATTCAGCTAAAGGGAAGGAGATTTGAGACGATAGAAGAGATTCAGGCATAATCGCATACGGTGCTTGACAGGCTGACAAAGAAAGATTTCCAGGGATGCTTCCAGGCTTGGCAGCGGCGCTGGGATCGTTGTGTTCACTCCCAGGGGAACTATTTCGAGGGTGATGGATGAATTTAATACCTGAGATAAGTGTACGGGGTTTTTTTATACGCGCAGTCTGGAAACTTTCCGATCGCACCTCGTACAGCGACAGAACTGGACAACGCAATCCGGCACAGTACCCAGACTGACAGGCCATCTACTGTAAATAACAACGAATATATCATGAAAAAGTGGTCGAATTCCTGTTGTATCCGTTACGCAGATGATGCGACGAAAATAAAATTATTTAAAATAATTAAACTGAACATACCTATAGTCATGACTTTACTGTTGACAGTGTTTTGGTGTGACATAAACATGATGTTCTGCCCCTATAATATCCGGCGCCGAAATCAACACATTTCATTGGCTACTGTCAACAACTGAGCGCCTGCAAAGAACGCCACATTCAAGTGAGATGACGAAAAACAACCTAAGACAATTCTTATTCAAAAACAACAACAGAGTGGTTATCACTCCCGCTTCGTATTCGGGAGGTCTCGGGTTCAAATCTCGGTCAGGAGACCTGCGACCCTGACTGAGGTTTTCGTGGTTTTTCTCAGTCTCTCCAGGCAAATTCCGGGATACTACCTTAAATTAGACCACGACCGCTTCCCTGCACATCCTTTTCAAATTCACTATCTTCTCTCATTAGACGCTATATAGTCTGAGTTAATGATAAAGTGTCGTTAAATAAACTATAATAACAACTGGAGAGTGGGTGTCAGTGTGTGAGCATGTAAAATAAAAAATTACATCTATAACGAGCATGCAATAGTGAGTATTTTAGAAAAATTTGTTATAAACCTCTAGTTATTTGAAATGAATTCAACACAAACCGAGGACAAAAATAAAAATGTAATGGATGAAGCAGTTCCATTATCATCGTACTCAGACTGAATAAGAAGTGGACCGCGGTAGAAACACAAGTCAATGTTTTTAGCAAGACAGTACAACACTGGTCTCAGCCTGTTCGCTTTCTCCATTTGCCCGCGTTATGGCGTCTCTACTCTAGTAGGCCGGGCCTCAAGCAAGCAGAACGAGGAACTAGGGCCATAAAATTGCGATCCGCTCCTAAATCCAGACTTACATTTTATAAGTCATTCTGACATAAGTTTTTCTTCGTTATTCATAACATTTCAAACAGTTCAAATCGTACCAGAGGATGACATTTACATGTAAAATGAAAGACAGTTGTAAACCTGATTCAAATGTCTCAGGATAAATAAAGCTCAGTGGCGAACTGTTCGCAAACACTCCCTGGGAAAATCACGTCTAACCCTGGCTCCCCTATGACGAGTTTAAGATCTCGCACACTCCGTAATAAAGAATAAGCGAAACAATAAGAAATAAGATGAGAAGTGGATGATTAGGAAGTGAAAATAGAATGGAAATAAGATTACAGAGTCATAACAACGCCGATATTCTTAGTGATGAGAATATTATACATCGTCAGTCACTTGTTAAGTAGCTTTAGAAGCTGATATGGATCATTTTGCTTTTAGACAGGTCGTAACACCCAACTGCAACAAATATTTATCACGGAGCGAGCGGCTTAATGACCCCGTGACCACTGGCGACCTGTAGCAAAAGCCAACACACGGGACCACCGATCCACAACCGGTTCCAAAATACATTTCCCGGAGACGAGGACGAGTGTGTTTTTAAGCTGTAGGAGAACCCGGACAGAGTTAACGGACGGGATCTCCTACAACTTCAGTACCCTGAGGATGAAGATGGTTCTCGAAACTCTGGTAGTTTCTCCATTAAACCATCTTACACGGCTGGTAGCCCGAGAAGAATTCATTCTATGACAGACGATATTCCGACTGAACGAATACAGCATTTAAAATGCGTTGGCTCTGATGTGAATTGAAAAGGACCAAGATATAACTCAGAGGGTTCAAAAACGTCAGGTCATTTGAGGCACATTTCGAAGAACACTAAAGGGTGGAGACAAAACAGACAGATAAGATTTTATTACGTTATAGTCTTCCCTGCCTTAACGCAAATTACAAGCACAGAAATAAGCAAATTTCAAACAGCAGAAATGCGTTTTCTAAGGTCAGTCTAAGGACGTACAAGACAAAAACGTTTCACAAATGAACACGATAGAAATTAATTGGGAAAGAGCCAGTAGCATATAAAATAATGCAATACAGAAAAAATTAAATTACACATAGAAGAAAAAATTACCTGAACACCGGTCAAAGGGACGTCACTCTAAAGGGCGCTCCTGGAAACGATGGAAGGAAATCGAGAGACCGGAACAGACGACGTCATAATCCATAGAAGAAGAAGATGCAACTGTAACTCAAATGAGTATCACGCCAGACAGACAATTGAGGGAGTACAAATACATCTCGGCACTACATTTATGTAAGCTGGTGGCTTCACGCCTCGGCTGCTTTACCCCCGAGGAAACGCATCCGGTACCTACTACAATCCACGACTGTAATCTTGAGACTTGCGGGGTGAGGAATTGGGTTGAAGGAGGAAAGCGTCTGCCTTTAAAGCTTTGGACTCCCTGATTTTCCTTGCAAGTCTCAAGATTACAGTCGTGGACTGTAGATACGAGGCCGGGTAAACCCTAGATCTGATGTGAACGTCGCAACGAAGAGATGAATCTTGGCGTGCCATTTATTTACAAATATTCGGATAAAAGTTGCCAACACATCGCACAGAGAACACCAAAGATGATAGGACACGGGCGGACACCATGACTACCCCATGATTTGTTTTAGTCAAAAATAACTTGGTACAAAGAACACGTGTAGACAGACAATCGAACGGAATTTGACTCC
Organism: Zootermopsis nevadensis; assembly: GCF_977971745.1. Taxonomy (NCBI): domain Eukaryota; kingdom Metazoa; phylum Arthropoda; class Insecta; order Blattodea; family Termopsidae; genus Zootermopsis; species Zootermopsis nevadensis. The sequence continues at coordinate 10,013,601 of NW_028259154.1, read as the reverse complement.
CTGGAAGAGATGGACCCCCCACCACTTAGAGACTACGAAAGTATTTTCCTTGCAGGAGTTATGAGTTTGAATCCATCACTGTCACTGGGACACACCCACGACAAACTTACAAATTTCTCTCAGTCTGTAGTTTGACAACTAATAATCGTACGTAATCCAAGAGATGGATAAACCCACCCACTTCTGGACTAAACCCTTGTCTTAATAACAATTTTACTTACAGCTTAGCACCAACTACCCAAGTCGCTTTCATGTAAACAAATTTAAATTTACTTCCACAGTAAATCAGATTACAAAGCGTGCCAACCCCGCCAATAAAATGCTAAGATTCAAATTTTTCACGAATATAGGGAATAAATGCGTAATTCATTAATGCATTGTTCAGTTCTAACTCAAAGTGCGTAAGTTGCTGCTTCAGTGCAGATAACTGTTTACCACTTATTTCTGACTTCTACCAAAAAATTATACAGGCGTCGCGATTTAATGATCACCCTGGGCCCGTCTGCATATGGCGTACCTAGCCTCTGCGTTCAAATCTAAACGCAGAGCCATGGACTCGTGAGCTTATAATGGTCAGGACACACATCAGCAGACTAACAACGGACAAATATGTCAGGTGATTCACTGCTAAGCCACGCGCATGGCAAACACATGATTGTCGACCAATGGCGTTTCGAGGCGGTCAGCTCTGACGCTAATTGGAAGGATCATAAAATATTCTATTCATTGTCTTCGGTAAAAGAATCTATACAAATTTGATTTTCGGGGATGTAATAAAGAGTGGACTTGTAGAAGTGACCTGAAGATCAGACTGTGTACAAACCAATCACACGTCTTTACTACCCAGAAGAACATCGACATAAAACCTGTTCTCTCTGGGTTAGCCCTTCAATAAACTGAATAATTATAACTACGATTCACTCTTCCCTTACAAAACACAAATATAAAACTCACATACAACTGTTCACGCTACTTAATACTTACTCGTATTTACACTGGCAAAAATTCGCACCTTTATATCCTAGATCCTGTCGAATTTTATGACAAAAACTACCAATGCTTCACTTTTTACTGTTTTTGGCCAGGGGTTAGGTTCGTGTTAACCGTGTCAACCCGGCTAACATTTTTAAAAAAAGGCCTGCCTTAATTTCATGGTTCAGTAATACGTGTTCCGTACATTGGAACATATAAAATAGATCAATAGCCAGCTCCCGCCAGCCAGGAGTTGTTAGCCAGATATTTTAAGCTTACACTAGTCGGGAATAGTATATGCAAAGGTAAGATAGATTAATTTTTTGTTTCTTTTTTCATAATGTTAGCCGGGCTAACACTGCTAACACGGTTAATTTCTCCGCCCATGTAAAAATAATTTTAAAATTTCACAAAATCAACAGAATACAACCAATCCGACTCAAACGTAGTCTAAACATAGTGTTGACCTTGACTTTTTTATTTCCATTTTTTGCCGAAATAACTGAAGCATTTGCTGTCGTGTTCGAGAACATCTTATTCTCTGATGTAAAACTGTTGTTATAAACTGTCCGATCTAAACGAAATCTCAAATGACTCGGCACTTTTTCGTAGAATTATCCAATGCCAAATTTAATTAAAATCGATTTTTCCATTCTCGAGCCGTTCCATGTGTGGGGACAAGAGAGAAGGGTTGAGCGATTTTAATTTTTTTTTCCTCGGGGCTGCGAACGCTCCTAGAGACCTCTGGTCAAAATCGGGGGCTCGCAATTGCACGGCGATTGAAAGATAGCTAAAGAAGGCTGTGGGATGTATAGTTCTACAATCTGTGGTAAATTTAGCACCGCTGTCAGCACTTCAGATTTTTTGCGTCGAATGATAATATGATTCATAAATAATGAATAAAACTGAAATATAATTGTGATACGTAGAAGTTATACAGAATACTGAAAAAACGGACAACGAAAACAGATGATGTCATCAAAACACAAATATGAGAAATAAATACAAGCAACCGTAAATGAAAGTATATTAAAAGCCTTGGAGGTACTCTAAAGCAGTGGTATTCAACCTGGAGTACGCGAAGATATCTTAGGAGGTACGTAAAATTTAAAATATATATATATATTATTTTATGATAAACACTGAATAATCAGTAATGTAATTTATTTAATTTATTTTAGATGTAGATTATATACTATGTATAACTTGAATTATACACCAACAACTTTGAGGGGTACAAAGTTGAAGAGAAATTATATCTGGGGGTACGCGAACAAAAAAGGTTGAATACCACTGATCTAAAGCAGTGAAGAAACAGCGTTAAGATAGAATGTAAAAGAACAAGACACCTTTCTGACATAAATCAACATTGACACCAATAAAGTTTCCAGAACGGCAAAGGGCGCGTTTAAAAACTATTTGTATTCCAATACTTCAGGGTCTAGGATCAAACACGACGGACTGTCGCCTGTCAAATGTTTAAACACGTGGAATTCGAGAACCATGGCAACTGTCGAAACAAAAGACGTACATATGGAATAAGTAACAGTCAGAATATTTTTCTGTTGATCGACGCGCTTTCTAAACGTAAAGTATCCGATGTTGTGTCCGTTTCAGTATCTGCAATAAGTCCACGAAATGCCCTCCGTGTTCTGCCAGATGCGTCACAGATAGGACGAAAAATTGTCAAACTTCGAAGGACACGAACATTAAATCTTTACAAGGCGCTGGGTTAACGAAGGAGTGATTTAATGAATAATTAACTGAGTTCATGAGTCAGAGTGATTCACAGTCGGTTACAGTGTCCGCGCGGTCTGGAACCGTAGGTTCGAATCCCACTCAAGGCATGGATGTTTCTGTGTTGTGCTGACCTGTACAGACAGAGGTCTTGCGACGGGTTTAAAAATCGTCCAAGAATCCTACCAAATGTTTAAATATATTTTTTTAAAAAACCTCTCCTATCTGTTAATGCCAAGATCCTGCAGGAATGAACAGCCAAGATTTAAGTGGTAATTAAATGAGTTAATGAGTGGGATTGATTTCTATGGTAACAGAGTAAGTTAGTGAGGGAATTGTGCAGAGTAGCATAATCAATTATTCCATTTGAAAAGAACTTAAATTTTTATTGAATAGTTTTTTAATTTACAGAAATAAATTAGAGGCTTGTGAAATTACTATGAACCCAAGAGCGTACAGAAATTATTGAAGCGTCACTAACAATTAATCGCTAAATTTCATTGAAGCAGAGAGAATTTATCAGAAATTTTAACACCCCACGGCAGCAACAAGCTGGTGCAAACATTACAGCCAAGAGATCATGAAAATCGTCACGAATACTCCAGCGTTTTCCTACAGGTAATTAATTACGTGTCTTTCTGTATAATGAACTAAAATGGGAGAGAACTTAAGGTAGACCTAATGAGTAAATAGAGTGGGTGAGTTAGCGAATTTCCAAGCAGTTGAATTTATGGCAGAAAGATCAGATGATTTACTGAGTGGGTTCTGTAACTTCGGATTCGTTAATGGAAAGGAATTTATTGACCTGACCGAGTAATATAAACTTTTCGAGGAAGACAAGTAGTTCGTTTATATGCCTCTAATAAACATTCACATGAACGCAATGAAGAAGATTATTATACATTAGAATTTATAATTATGGACACGGTCAACTTCATTGCATAATAGTGTATTTCTAGATGATTCCATAAAATGTTTCTACCAGTTTGTTAACAACTTTTTTACATACCTGAGACACAAAAAGACACCGATATTCTCACAACATATTACTTAGCAACATGCGCCGATCGTATATACTTACTCATCAGATGACGTGCCGCTTTGTTTTATGTAGTAGTTGATGAGCCCAGCTCTATAGGAAAGTGAACACCGGAGCGAATTGTTACACGAGTTCTGCTTCCCGTCCACAGCATGACGTCACAACGCAAAGTTCTGACTCTTTGAAGCACTTTTCTGGACAAATTGATGGAGTTGTCAGTCATCCCTATGCGAGTCCTGAACCTCGCCTACAGGCTTCTCAAAAACTAGCTACTGGACATGAGTCGTTTGTATTCTAAACACTAACTAACGAAATAGATGGCTTAGGAAAATCGAAGGTTCATCACAGAACTAACTAAAGCCCTCCACCGGTCCCTGTCCTGGGCTAGCAAAATCCGATCGCCTTCAACTCTTATCTCCCATACAATTTTACAATTTGTTACATTAACACTGTCATTCATATAGCCTTTCGGTTTCTTTCAAGAATCTGACCTGCATGAGAGACAAGCTGACCGAATGGTGTATTGGGAAGGATGTGGGAGAATAGATGATATATAACTAATTCAGATGACGAAGCCCGTTAAATATTGTATACTTTTAAGGTGATCTGCGTTAAAGTCGTCGTTTTCTGGATTGTTGTGTTGTGTGGTCTTTGAATTGTACCCAATGCTTCGGAACAGTACGCTACCTGCTTTATCAGGGCTTAAAACATCGTTTTCCAACCCAAGACCACACGGCGCAACAACCCAGAAGATCATTATCGTTACCCCGTTAAATTAATATCATTCGGATAAATTAAAAACTAAAGTTCCACTTTGTTTACGCAACAAGCCATGTTACCGAACTTTGTGGTCGAGCGATTCACACTTGCGAGATACAGGATTCAAACCTCGGCTCTCAGGGCGGGGTTTTCCTCAGTCCTTCCAGGAAAATATCAAAATAGTACCTTAATTTAGGCAACGACCGCTTTCTTTCACATCCCTTCCAATTCACTATCATCGACACTATACAGTCTGAGCTGCTGATAAGCGTCGTTAAATAAACCACAAATAAATAAATAACAATCCATGTTCAGTAATCACTAAGCAGAGTTAAATGTTCACGCATTCTAGACCTCAGCACTAGAAGTCAGCTTATGCTCTGACAGTTCTGGTTCTGGGTAAACAGTCCCAAGTGACTAATGGACAAATAAAACAGTGTGGGTCCCACAATTCGTGTGGAAACAGTGGAGGCGTAGAAAAAAGTCCCACAGAGAATCGAACTTGTGTCCTAGAATCACCAAATCACGCTACAATCGAATCTGGACGTCTCCGTTTCGAACGTCAGCCAAACCTGAGTAAAGTGTCTTCGTGCGGTTCTTTTTAGTACTTACAGGCAAATTCGTAAATAGCTTCAAATATTCCAATACTGAGTTCTGTCTAATCCTCTTCAGAACACCAAACTATCGTTCTCAACACTCACGGGCAATCAAACTGCTACTTAACACTTCTGATTTGACAGAAACTACCGCTACGTGTCACTACTGCTACGTCTCACACAACACAAAGGATGGGTAGTCAGCGGACCTGCTGGCTAACGCGCTGTTACAGTAAACATGCACCCACCCCAAGTTCGTGCAAACAGACAGAATTTAAGTATTATCTATAGCATTTATCATTGTTTATGTAATAAATATCAACCAATACGACGCTCAAAACGGTTACCGCTGCAAGACATAATATAACTGATATATTATTCTTTGATAAAAACAGAACAGTAACATAAAATTACACCGGGTGGGGGAGCGGTAACAGCACTTCCCCTTATAAGAGTTTGCCGAGCAGCACAATACACTTCGGTAAAAAAGTTTTCCTACTTACCACTGCCATAAACCTCTCTACTGCTGCTCCGCTCTGGTGGACATCCGACGAGTTACAATTATGACATGCCCGACACTGGTTCCTGAACAGAAACAAAGACAATCATAGTATGTTGCACCATCGTGCTTTTCTTGCTTGCGAGAGTTACCATGGAAACTGTGATACAGGGCTTGACCTCACTATACTTATGCGGAATTAATTCGCTAAAACAAACGTCGATCTGGTCGGAATATACATTTACTTACTCAGAGCCATCTGTATGATTTTAGCAACGACGTTATTAGACGTATATTAAAATGTAAATAGCACGAGTATTTTTCAAATGACTTTAAACAAATTGTTTTTAGTGTTGTTTGTGTGTACTTACAGACAGACAAACGGGCAAATTGATTTTAGCAGACACTCCTTAAGGATGGGAACGCACCGAAAAAGGGTTCATATGACCATAAATGCTATATATGTCTTTATAGCCTGTAACAGTGCCCTATACATAATATATTTAAAATAAGTAGCTGTTTCCATGAAACTTGCAATTCTTGTACTTCATATTGTTTTGAAATTTTAACAGCAATCTTGTAAAATCCTTATGTAGAAGAAATATGATCGTAGGTTCGTCGTATATTTAACGAAGCTGTAACAATGTAGTTACTTAGGTAGTTAGTTGGTTGGTTGGTTGGTTGGTTAGTTAGTGGCAATTAGGAGATTATTTGGCTGCAAATATAATAAATGTAATAAAGATCATAATAAATTTCATTACACCATTTCAGAATTTACCTGTAGGGAGTAGAAAGAATCACAAGAAATGGTTTTTAAAATAAAACGATGACCACGCCAGCAATCAAACGGGCTATGTAAGGAAGACGCAATGTTGTTTGAACTAACCTGCACGGTGTCATTTAATACAAATACTGAACATCTGAACGTCTGTGTAGGCTGTCAATAGATTCCACACACAAAAAATAATTCTAGTCAAAATTAATTGAACAGCAGAAAATTAAAATTGCATTTAAAAAATTTTCTACCGTTTAATAAAGGTTGACTAAAAATTTAAATTTTCTTTCAATTTACATACGCCAAGGCCTTCCCGATCAGCTAGCTTCGATCGCTCTTTAACTTTTTCGTATATACCTCGACGTAATTAGGTTCATCACGTTCATCTATTCACTTTTTGACGATTTTACCATAACTTACGAACAAACAAACTTGATAACATGCACAGTAACGTTTTGTCAGAAACCCGGACATAATAGAACAATTGACTATCATAATATTCCTATCCGCTGCTGTAGTTTGCCTTCATCGCGAGAAACTTAATACATTGAGGAGCATCTATTGACCTCAACATTACAGTCCAGGGTAAACGATCTTGATATAGTCTCGTTACCAACAGGCATCTACGATCACGTTGTGAAGGAACACAAAAGCAGATTCCCACAGTTTATGCATTATTATCATAAGTTGCGTAAAGCAGACGTCAAGTTTGTAAGGCTGTTTAATGAGTTTCGATAGGATTTCGTATTGCAAGTCTTGCACAGAACATTATCAAAACAATTTCATTAATTACGAGATGATATTGTTGCGTCATATTGTGATGATTATAATTGTTTATTTTAACCGTCTAATCACATTGTAAATCGAACATTTCGATAGAAAGAGCATCATTTTAATATATTTTAATATATTTTAAATATTTTAAATATTAAATGTTAATTATAGTAATAATATTTTAATATTTAATAAAATATTTTATTGTGATTAGACGGTTAAAATAAACAATTCATTAATTACGTTTTGCTCATCTGTCCGATATAAATGAAGTTTACACGAAAATCTAATCGAACTTCTTAGTGTTCAACAAAAGACTCAATGTAAAAATGGCACGTTAATATAATAAGCTATAAATATAATTTAAACTAACAATATATAAGTTTGTATGAGTTGATGTTTTCACGGATGTTAATTTGAAAATGGCTGTCTTCTGTCTACAAGTTTTACTGTAAATATTTTAAAATAGGACGCGTATTAAAGGGGGTCATTTTCGTATAGACTGAATGTAACTTAATATTCTGGTACAATGGTGCGTTCTACATTCCGATATAATATTTATTGAAAAGTCCAATTTCCGAATTAGACATCTTCTATTTTCCTGACTTAGTGACGTGGCGTCATATTTCTGTTACGTCTCCTCCTTAACGCTCGGAGTTTGGCATTAAATAACAAAGCTTCTGATATTTCGTACCAAGCACTTAAAATGCCATCCTCGAGCTACAACGCAGCACCGAGCACGTACTCAAACGGCCTTCTTCAAGAAGGTGCCATCAGAACTGCTACGTCCTTGAGTGGAGTAGAATCAACGAAAGTTTTAAGTGTTCCTACAGACAAAAATCTATCCAGTGTAGTGTTACCAACGAACACCATGAGTAATACAAACATAAAAGACAGAGATACGGAGTTTGGGTGTTGTAAATTAAAATACGTTCGGCACTCGAATCTCTGCCACTGTTAAAAGTGAAATGTATCGTCAAAATTTTGCCGTGTGTATCATTTGGTAACGCCATATTCTTTGTCTATGGCCTTTTCTGGTCGGCGTCGCTCCGACCGAAGACGGACACTAACGAAAGTTTGGCGCCACATTTGAAATTTCAGGAGATGAGGACGGCTGTAACTCGGTTAGGAGGCTTTTCCTTACCCACGTCCATTTGAATTTTTACATTACCTTACCGTGCAGAACCCATCTTTACATTCGCGTCAAACATTGAAGTTGTGTATGCCTTGTATTTTAAAACCGTGTATTCGCTTTGTACTTGTAAATTTTACTAATCAAAACTGTCGGAAACAACAATGTATACAAAGTCGCGAATAATGTATTTGAAATGTGTTAGCAGTCTAAACTGCAACAGGTTAGGCCTAGAAGACTCCACTGTTATCTTATTTCTATTTCGCAATATCAAAAGCTTTAATAGCACTTAATTGTAATAATTTCTGGAAGAAAAATGTTGAAAATTCAATCCGATAAGAAAACGTGAAGAAATTGGGTATTCGTGTGGCAAAATTAGCTGTTATTAATGATATATTCATATATGTAATATCTAAAATGGCAACTTCTGACGTGCCGGAAATTAAAAGAGCAGATACACGCGACGTAGACTTCAACTTTTCGTGTTAATCTGTTTTTCAAAGTGCATAGACGTGTTCCAGACAACTCGCTACATGATACCAAGCACTCTTCTTGTCAAGTACTTATCTCGATACTTATAAATGAAATGAACAGAGCAAATTATCCATCGGATGCTAGACTCTTAATTACAGAGTTAAATGTTCCGTTGTTGTAAATGAGGGCGAACATGGGTTGAGGATTTTTTTTATAGAATAAAGCTATGAGGAGATTGTGTTGATCTCAGGACAGAACAGGATAATTGAGAATATTACATTATGAGAGGCTTCATATTATATACTGTACACCTAAAATTGTTAAGTTGATGAAGGTTAGATGGACAAGACATCGAAACATGTAGCACACACGAGGAATTAAGTAATTTGTACGAATTCTATGTAATAAATTCCTGGGAAAGGGACAACCTGAGAGTCTTAGGTTCATACTGACGAGTACTACATGTAGAAAATCAGATTTGTTGGTGTAATTTACGTTTATTTGTAAATATTTGAGGTTCTCGTGGTGGTGAAGATTTCGATGTTGTTCTTCTGAGTTGTAACGCAATACAGACTCGAAGCTTTGATAACAACCTTCGAGTCTGCAAGGCGTCACAACCTAAAATAATATCTCATATTGAATTAACATGTATCGGGAAACAGTCAAATGAGTGTTTTTGAGCAGATCGTAATGAAATTTTGGGTTCTCCTAAAAAGTTTTTAAGAATAACAAAGAATTGAGTAAGTCCGTTTCACATAACTTATAAATAAATTACTTGTTGGTAATAGTTGTTTCTTCCAGAATATCAGGAGATTTAACATTGAAACAGAGCGGATCAAACAGAACCAAGCAACAGACCTTAAGAAGCAGTTAAGTGTTTACTTCTGTAAGAATGTCCTTGAACGTCTATAGCGTGTTCATCAACCTGTTCAGACAAATTTGTTAGTTTCATTACACTCCAAAATAAACAGCGGTAAGATATATTCGTGAGTTATCTGTATTTGTAAAGCAGATAAAATATATTTTCTAGAAGCACCAACCGAATTTCAAGTTTAATTTCAATAATAAGATAAATAGGTTAAGATGTAGAACTAGTCAATCGTCGAAATATAATTTAATGTTAAAATAAAAGGACACCAGAGGTCGATTTTGCTAGAGTTAAAGTGAATATGGAAATCCTCTGCAAACGACAATAAAACCGATGAAGATGAAAACTTCAAATCCTACACGAGATTAAAAACACAGCTCATATCGTCTGTCGATGCCTCCGCCCACCCAAAAAGTAGAAGAATGAGAAAGGTGGAGTTCGTGTTCGTGACTGTAATTACGCCCTTCAGTTATCGCTGTGTTCATGGTCACATTTGTATTGCCCCTACATGACAAAATTATGCAAACTGCTTTAGCCTCCGTCTTGCCTAATCTGTTCTAGCGGTCGAACTTGTGTTTCTTGTCGCCGGTGGTGTCAGCCCTGAATTTCGAAAACTGAGGGACCATCAAGTACGTACTTTGAGCGGCATGCAGCGTTCAATTAAACTGAAAACTACGTCACAACTTCCACTGGTGCGAGCAGACAAGCTAACAGCATCAAAAGTGACTCAAACGTTGCTTCATTTGCGTGTGCAGTCTGTGAATTTGGTAGATTCTCAGGTTACATAGATCACACAACAAAAAGTATATTTTGGTTAGGTAAGGGTTTGGAGAAAACATCATAGTGCTTATTAGGGCGGTATCGCACTAGGATGCCAACGGGAGGCCATGGCGCAGCTTCCAGAATCTCGGCCAAACTCAATGCATTAATTTAGTAGTCATATATCGCACCTGGCATCCGTCTGGCAGCGTTTCCAACTTGGCATCGCTGCCACCCAAGATGCCAAGTTCAAATGCTACTGGCATCGCTGCCACGGCCAAGGCCAAGTCAACATCACATGACAGTTTGGCCAGTCCATTGACGTCCGTGCGTGAATGTGCTTGTGTGTATTTCTGTTTCTTCAAAACATGGATAATTTCGACACCGAAAGATTGATAATTGAAATTCAGGCCCGACCATCACTATGGGATTCATCTGCTATTGAATACGCAAACCGGGACTTGAAAAAAAGAAACTGGGAAGAAGTTGTGGAAATATTTGGAGGAGATTTATTTACAGTAGAAAAGAAAGAATTAGCTAAGAAGTGTTTCTATGGCTTTATTTGTGGGGCCGCTTTCCAATATGGCAAATTGATTTCTAAGTTTTTTTGTTTAGCAATCTATATATCACAAATAATGTGAATTAAGAAGAAACCTGCTTTTATAATGTTTTATTAAATAAAGTTTGTTCATGTAATATTACATGTGATTTGCAAGAACTGAAATATTTCAAATTCAATAATGGTATGGCCGTGCAAAGTGTGTGTATGGAGAATTTTTCTTACTTATTTCTTTGTTACAGAACTGACAAGATTAAAACAAATACAGAATTGAAATTCACTCCAGGTATGTAGTTTTGATAAAGGTAAATTTCATTTTCTCAAAAGTGATAAAAGTGGACATGTCTCCTTGCTAATAGCCCTTCATTTCGTGATCTCATAATGTTGATCCATCTGTTCGCTCGACTGGCGTCGAAAGCTGGCAGCTTTTCTGGCGTCTTTTTCTGGCAGCTGGACGCCATGGCATCGCTGTTGGTGTCGCTGCCACGGCATCCTAGTGCGATATCGCCCTTAGTGCTATTATCGGGTTGTCGCATGGCCTTATGATGCTCAATCAGATTCTTTACACAGATTGTCACGAACCAATCAAACGTTTATTGGAGACGGAGTCTTACGCAGGCGCAAGATATCATCCCTTGCTAGGTTAAATAATTCCTGCGACAATTAGATATACAGAAATAAAATAATTGAATATTTTCAAGTAAAGATAAAATAACCAATCAACTTCTTTTGCTGTCACATTTCCGCTTGCGGTTTATCACCCTGAGGATGGTGGCATTAAAATCATTTGAAACGTCGGTCAATATCAACTGTATTACATTATTCAACTCGCGCAACCTTGACATATGTGATTGATTGTAATATTGATATATCGCTAAGCTACTGATTGAAAATCAAGGTACGTTGTAACGTATAAAGAGGGGATAATATTCGTTATAAGGAAGTTTATTCAAACGCTGTAACGGGGTTCCGCTATACGACTATAATAGACTACGTTCCTTTCGATAAAGAGGTCGCCGAAGGAAGTGATCTGGAAGCCGATTCGCTTTAACGAGAACATTCTGGCAGCCAAGCATTAATACTACGAACGAAGCTATTATCCGTTTTGACACCTTAATGCTTCTTGGTAATTTTATTTCCAAGACTGGGATGCAGGTGGCATCACAATCAACGTTCCTCGAGTCTCATCGCGGACCTCTGAGAACACTTGCTTTACGACAGCCTCGGCCGATGTGCGAATCCCTGACAACTGGCCTCCATCCCCCGTGATTTTTCTTTAGATTTAATAGCGTGAGTCAGTTTGTCCGTTGGCAACCCTTCAGCAACGGTCACTCACGAGCCCGTGTCAATACCAATATTTAGGAGGAACACAGTGTCTCCATATTCAAGGCTGAACAATAATTTGTATTCACGACTAAATCAGCACGACTCTTGGTAAAACAGCAACTTTCGTAACCGGAATTTTCCGGTCACGAAAGTTGTGTAATAAAACATGGCAGAAATACTTTGCTATGAGAGGAAAATATCTTCCAAACAAATCATTTGTACGACCGAGACGGATATATAAAATATTGATACACAACATCTTTTAGAAATGTTGAATGGGTTGAACTGGTTGAGGTTCTTATCACACGCAAATTAGCAGCAGCTAAGCGCTTTCGAGACACACTATAAAACAAACGACAGTCGTTAAAGTATCGATGAGTCACACTGACCTTTCGACGAGCTGTCAAATAGGCGGGTTCAAATAGGAAATGAAAAATCTAATGAAACATCAAACAGAACGCTTCATATTACGTTCCTTTATCTGTCAACAGAGAGTGCTCGAATCGCAGTGTAAGTGGTCAGGGGTACAAAGCCTGAAGGGGAACAGCTGTAGTGGATCGGTACTTCAGCATACTGCCATCATGAAAGTGTTACAATACTAGTAATGGTAAAGGCGAAAGGTAACGTTATACCAAGTGTTTAATAAAGAACCTCGTCATTTAAACGAATAGTAAGACCAGATTACTTGCGAGTTCTTGGTGCGGGGTGATAAGCACTGCGCGCGCATCTCCACGCTTTTTCTATCAGTTCCACCCGGCCGTTCCGTGCACCGACCAGGCCGTGCCGAGCGCAACTATCCTCATCACTAGTGAGCTCAGCTATCAAGTAATCTGGTCCCTACCTCGCATATAATGTAGGTATAGGTAGACGCATTCTTAGCTCAGACACTAGATCGAGGCCGAGCGATTAGCAGCACACTCCGGCCGATTTAGTTCCGAGGAAATAACACCGGTAGCGACTCTGGTAACAAAAAAACGTAAGAGAGTCTATAGTGGCGCCTGTGGTGGGAATTGGTGGCTTCTGATTTCTGCTGAAGTCATGATTCTCGTCGTCCGTTTTGTTTTGGTGGCCTCAGACGCCGTCATCATCTGTCCATCCGACTGTAAAATAAAATTTTGTGACGTGATTCAAGAGTTTTGATTAAAACCTGCCGATTTACTGGCCTTTAACAATAGTCATTCATAAGTTTCACAAACAGACAAAATTTAATCTGCCTCCTTATATGATTTCTGTAAAATTCAGAAGGCCTACAATCAGGTTATAAAATTGTGAAACAAATCTTTGTTTCCAACACAAAGACCACTGCATCGTTATCAAAATGCTTAACACACA